>NC_135661.1:32335110-32405110 GCF_964188315.1 Podarcis muralis | reverse complement strand
GGGGGACCCAAGGCAAAAGAACACTGGTGTAGAGACCATGGGACTAGATGGACCTGTAGGTTGACTTAATATAAGGCAGCTTTTTATCTTCTGATATAGCAGGTGCAAAGTTACTACATTGAAAATATCCCAGAAATGCTGTTTTCCTGGTGTGTGTGTGTGGTTTTTTTTTGGGGGGGGGGGCATGTATTTTGGCATTTGGATAAACATCAGGTACTTTTTGCCATGGGACAATTATATAGTTCATTGGTGCTACTTAAAACTTCAGTAGTAATTTGAAACAGATTTTTTTTAATGGTTTTTGTCCAAGGTCCTTCATTACAATTGCCTTTTCCCTTCCTTTCCTTTCCTTTGCATTATGATGGTAATAGAATTTTTTAAAAATCTCTTGCTTTGTTTATTACACAGGAAAACACAGAATTGCTCACAAACCTCATTCTAAACCAAAAACATTTGCTTTTGAGGCAAATCTTCAAGAAAATGGAACTGGCGAAAAATCCAGTGAGGACTTGAAATCAGAGGAAGACTTTTGGGCCAGACTAGATGAACTAGAGAGACAAGAAGAGATACTTGGTGAACTCAACAGGTATCTTAACAGTTGTTGGTTGGAGCATTCTGTTCAAAAGAAGAGAGAATTTGTAGGACTGAAGCTTGGATATTTATTGAGTCAAACTTTTCCACTTAATCAAGTCTGGGTTCTCAAACAGGGAAAGACATTGGTGATTTGTGTTTCCATTGTTGTCAAACTTGCATATTTTGAACACTATCTCATGCATTGAAATTCTCTCTGAGTCTAGGGCTGGCTACAGAATTATGCTTAGAACTTAAAAACACTCTCCCTGGTCTTCCCTTTTTGGTGAACAAAGCCTGACCCAAATTTATAGTGCATTGGAATCCCATATGCAGTGTTGCATTTTGTATATCTGACATTCTGTAATTATTATACCCACAGTCTCATTACTTTCTGCTTCTGCAACATTTTCCATTTCCAATCACAGCAAAAAGAAAGTTTCAAAGTTCTTTCCTTCATCTGGAAAACTTGAACTCCTGTAATCTTCCTTTGTTACAGGATGAGGTTGCTGCTTAAATAAAAACAAATTGACCAGCAAATACAGTAGATTTGGCTTGGGTACTGATGTGCATAAACAGAAATATATATTTACCCTTTTTAGTCACTTTGATAGCGAAAAATGGGAAATCCCAGGAAAATTGGGGAAGAGGGGAGCAGGCAGCAAAATGGTAGGAGAAAAAAAAATGCAATGTTATACTGTCTCCACTTTCCTGCTACGGCAGAAGGAGAGTAGAGACAATATAACAAGAGATTGAACGTCAGCATTTGGAACACCCAAATGAAGTTCCCAATGAGTCCAAAAAGTGTTGGGCATTAAACTTTTTCTCCACCCCCTTTACTTCCTGCTCCCCCACCCCAATTTGAATGACAGAAGAATGTAATCATTTAAGTAGTAAGTGTGGAATCTTCTGGCTAACCCTTCTGGCTGATACATATTTTCACCATAGACTTAAATTAGTTTTACAGTAATTCATTCTGCCGAGGGAACCATGGGATTTGTAATTTTGTGAAGCGGAGGACACTGAGAACATAGAGAATATAGGAAGCTCTGTTATACCAGGTCACATTATGTATCCAGTTACCACAGTATTGTCTACTCAGATTGAAAATGCCTCTCCAGGGGGTCATACGGAATTCTCTCCCATCTCTTGCTACTAAATCCTTTTAAATGGAGTTGCTAAGGATTTAACCAGGGACCTTCTGTGCAAAGTGTATACTCTGCCACTGAGCCATGGTCACTTCTAAAGTTTCTCACCAAACAACAATTCCCGTGATTCTTTATAGGGAGAGAGAAATGACCATTCAGAGGAAGTAAACTGTTATAACATAGTAGTGCAGGTAGAGCCTTTGACCATACTGGAATTCTAGGATTGAGTTTTCAACATCTTTCTAAAAGAAAACAACATTTGCTTAGTTGTACTTAAAGCACAGTCGAATAAATTCAAAGCACTGTGCCATAAAAGAGTTGAGATGAGTCTTGAGGATGAGATTGGATCACGCAGCAGCCAAAGTTCCAGAACCACCAGGTAGCTGGATTTAACTTGTATTAGAAAGTAATAAGAATAAACTTGGGGGGGGGGGGAGTGCCAAAATATATGTGGAGTAGGTAGGTTTTTTGGGGGGCAAACTTTTAAAAAACCTTCAGTAATTTTACTTAACATTTACTTAGCAAAATTTGTATACTGCTTGATTGTAATAAAACCTCATGAGATTTCCCCTCAAGCTAATAATTGGAAGTTTTTGGTGGTTTCTTGGTACATAGGAACAATTGGTGACACTGGAAATAATGGCATGTACATTCCCATTGTTCACCACAGCAGCAGAGCATACTATTAGAAATCATAATTAGAAATCATAGCAAGTCTGTTAGTGGCTGCTACTCAGGATGGCTATATGAAGCCTCTTCGTTTTAGTAGAGTAAGCAGGAGAGCGACAAGAGAGAACTGTTGCCTCCATGTACTGCTTGTGACTGTCCCAGAGGCATCTGGTTGGCCAACATGGTAAACAGGAAACTGGGTATTATTTGTTTATTTGCTCTATTTTGCAGATTTATAAACCGTTTCGCAGCCAGAACCTACTGAAGCAGTGTATAATAAGATAAAATGAGAGACAGTACAAAATATAGAAAGTCTAAAACAATAAAACCATTTCTACAATTGTACAGTTAATATTCCATAAAAAGACTCGGTCATGCTTCAGGGAACGCTATCTTAAACCAAAAAAGAAAAGGAAAAAGTCTTTAGTATCTGCATAAGTAACAAGCTAAAAAAAGGTAAAGGTAAAGGACCCCTGGCAGTTAAGTCCAGTCTACTTGTCAAATTTCAGCTTCTAACTGATTATAGAGGATCAGTGCTGCAAGACTAAAAGTCCAGTTTCCAGTACAAACCAAGTGTGCCTCTGGTGCATGTGCTACTTTTTGGTGTTATTTGTAAAAATAAGATAGTTGTCCATATCTTGCAAAAGAAGGGAAAGCCCTAAAAATATCCAAGCATCAGCTAAATGCTTATTTTATGGCTTTGAACTGGAACTGAATTTCATCCTTCCCCATCCCCACTCTAGGGTCTCTGATGCTGTTGAGGCAAATGGAGAAGACACTTCCTCCTCTGAAGAAGAGAGAGAAGAAAAAAAGACAGATGTGAATATAGCCGATAGGGGGGAAGAACCTAATACTCAGGGCAACTTGCAGAAAAAAGTAACCAACTCAGAAGTGTTCAGAGATCAGCTTAATGGCCCAAATCATTATTGCAGTGATGATGAGGATGATTCAGCCATTGCTGAGCACGCCGTACCGACAATATATTTCTCTCATACTGTGGAACCGAAAAGGGTTTGTATTGCAAGGATTGTTGAATTCATATTATGGAGATTGTTGAATTATCAGTTTGTAATGCTTTTCTTGCGTAATACACTGCTACTTTTACATGTTGAGAGGCCAGGCTTATTTAGGGTTCTAACTAATGTTGTATTCTCATGAAATGATTAGGTAAAAGGGCGGCTTTTGCATTTCTAATCTAAACTCTTTAACTTCAAACTTAAAAAGATCACATGTAAAAAGAATAGGGTATTAAAATGTACATGCTACCCAAAACTGCTTAAAATCTTGTTGGCTTTAGGTAAAATGGGAAATAGATTTAACCAAGAATGTCCTTTCTTCTTAGTAGGCTTTGAGGGCAAGAAATGGGATTATGCCTCTTTATTTAAAAGATAAGGCAAACTTTGCTTTCCTGAAGAGGATCCCTACCATGTTCAGGTCATTGGAAAGAGTAGTCAGAAGGACACCTAGGTACACCTAGGACCTGGTATGATTGGATGTTGATGGAGTGTGATGGTAATGCTGTTTATTGCATTTTCTTACGCTTTGGCATCTAGAATGTAAACTCCAGGGTAAGCTAAAAGAGTGAAGAAATCCCATTACTCCACCTTTTCTTTGGAGATATTAGCCTAACTTATCCACAGAAAGATGACTAACTTATCCACAGAAAGAGTTCAGGATAGAACAGTTTGCCCTCAGTGTTGGTGGAGGCAGGATCCCATCACTCATAGGCTATCCCCATGCCCGAGAAAAAAATTGTTGGTGCTACAACTCTTTTCTAAACCTCTGCAGATTTGCATTGGTATATCCCAAGAAACCTGGAGACACTCCTCTCTTCCTCCCATATTGCTGAGACGAGAACAGATCAGTGCTGAGGAGGTTTCCTCTGGTCTAATGTTTCCTTCCTACTCCATATATGATAATTAAGGAGAGATGGGGAAGGTATATTGGAGCTGTTCTTTAAAAGGCTGGCTTTGTTCCCAGATTTAAATTGGAGGCAGAAAGTGAAATGAGAAGAGTTGCCTCTCCTGTTAGGACATCAGGTTTTCTGCCCCAGCCTTCTGACTGAGAAGAAGAGTTAACCTTTTGCTGCTTTCTCTCATAGCTGATGAACAACAATTTTGTTTAAATTTGGTTTAAGTTATAGCCCTGAATAGAATTAGTGTTTTGAAATTTATTTAGTTTTTTCACTGTCACAGTGGATTTCCTTATGGCTAGCGGTGCATCTCAGGTCACCTTAAATCAAGGGTGCTCAGGGTTGTGTCTAGCTTCAGAAACAATGGTTTGAAATTGGCTTGTTTGAAGTTACCCACGACAAATTGTGGTTAACCAAAAGACTAACCACACTTCTGGGTCCACACATAACAAACCACTGTTAGCTGAAAACAGAATCAGAAGCTTCTAACCTCTCACAGCTATGCCAAAGAGGAGTGGATGGGTAGGAGCAAACAAGCCCAAGGCTTATGCAGGCAACACCAAACCACAGTTTAGCATTGCAGCCCAAACCACCCCTATATAGGGGGGTGCCATAGACCTTAATATTTTGTTTGTTCAGCTGATTAAAGAATGATATTTTGCTGTCTTTGCTTGATTAAAGTCTGATTGTTTATGACTAATGTTTCTTTCCGCCTCAGGTACGAATAAACACAGGAAAAAATACTACTTTGAAATTCAGTGAGAAGAAAGAAGAGGCAAAACGCAAGCGAAAGAATAGCAATGGCAATGGGCACTCAGCTACAGAACTGCCCAGCATCAAAACACCAGCAGACATTTATCGGTATGGCACCTGTAGCAAGAACAGTTTGGTGGGGTGTGATTCATTTTGCATAGTATAGCTCTAGAACAGTTGGTAATCTACCAAGAGCCAGAGGGCCACAGCTAATAATTAATCCTATTTAATTCCATGTAATTAATATAAATTATATAATGTATTCCTGAACCTTTTGTATGCCAAATTGCACCTGGTAGGAATATCTCACTTATTCTGTATTATTCATATTTGACAATTATTCAATTATTCAGTTAAATGGTTCCTTAAAAATGGCTTGGCCATTATGAAAATTGCAAAAACAATCAATTTGTGTTTCATTTTGCTGCTATACCTACTTAGGGCATTTAGCAGATATTGCTATTAATGTTCTCATATTGTTTTTAATTGCTACTGCTATTAATGTTTTCATATTGTTTTCATATCACTTCATATAAAAACAAAACATCTGTCTGTGATTATATTAATGGAGAAATTCTCAGAGCTGAAAAATTTCCAAACTACTTTGGGGTGGCATGTTCCTTACTCTTCTAAAGTGATTTACTTTATTGGCAAGCGATCATATCCATGGCAGAGCTACTGAGAAGACATCCCATGACTTTACAGCAGCTTATGCTTTGCATGCCACAAGTTCCAGGTTCAGTATTCAATATCTCCTGTTAAAGCGGCCTTCTTCAAACAGATTCCTGACAGATGTTGCTGGATTACAAGTGCCATCATCCCTAACCATTGAGCATGCAGGCGGGGGCTGATGGGCGTTGTAGTCCAACAACATCTGGAGGACATCAGGCTGGGAAAGGCTGCATTAAGGGTTGGAGGTAGGTGATGCTTGGAAAAACCTTGAGACATTGAAGAGAAACTGCTAGCAAGAATATAGACAATACAGAATTAGGTGGACCCATGATCTCTCTCTGTCTCTGTATCTCACTCCACCCTCTGCCAAGCCTGTGAAGCTCACAAGTTTTTCAGATCTTCTTTCACTTAAATAACCACACATTATTCTCTTGAGCGTGATAGATAATTTGAAGCCAAATCTGATTATTAAAAGCAAAAACAGTGTCACTTTATAAAAAGGTTCCTTCAGGTGGTGTCCAGTTTCATTTTGCAAAATACAAGTCTTTGTAAAGCTCTAATAAGGATGTTCACTCCTGAAGAAATGTGATAGGTATCCACTCAAAAGTGGCAGGGTAGCAGCTGCGTTGCTGAATGCGTTGCATCTTTTACAAGAGTTCAGTAAGAAAGTTGACTAGGCAAAGTCATCATAATTAATTTGTACCAAAGACAGTGAAATTATTGTGAATTTGTCATGTGGTTCTCTGCCCCCCTTCTCACATAGTTTATTAAAGCTAACATTTTCCTTTTGCAGAGTCTTTGTTGATGTTGTGAATGGAGAGTATGTCCCTCGTAAATCAATTTTGAAGTCTCGAAGCCGTGAGAACAGTGTTTGTAGTGATACCAGTGAGAGCAGCACTGCTGAGTTTGATGACAGACGAGGAATTCTGCGGAGTGTGAGCTATGATGAAAGTACCTACAGTGATAACAGCGAAGGAATCTTAGTGGAGGAAGAAGAGGGGGAGCAGGAGCATCTTTCAAAAAAACCACCGCCATTATCAGGATTGTATGAGGTACAGAGAGAGGGTTCTTTCATTTATTGTTTCTTTTTAGGAGAAAACATTAGGGCAAATTAGAAACCTTATTAATGTTGATTTCATTTTTCGTAAATTGTCTCTTTAGCTGCCACCAGCTTATTCCTTGGGCAGAACAACAAAAATGTGCATTCCTTCATCTACAGGCACACTATTCTCTTTCTGACTAAGGCATGCCGGGGGCATTTCACAAAGGCAGCCTTTTCCCCATGTCAGTGTGATTAGAGCACAGGTGCCTCTGTCAGTGCTCTTTCCTAAGTCAGGTAAACCATTTATAAAACACTCTCTTGTGAACCTTGGCACTTCCATCCTAGATGCATTTACTGGGAAGTAACCGCCACCATTTCAGTAGAAGTACATTTTCTTAGGATTTAGTTGAGATTTCCTCCTCAGCTAGAAAGAAACTGGAGAGTTCTGCACTCTCTCTTGCCTTGTTCTCGAGGGCAAATGGATCAAAGGGGCCAGAAAAAAAAAGGGATACTCTGGCAGCAGGGTAAGTTGCCCACCTCTAATAGCAGCACACGGAGCGGAGGCATACAGACTTTTTCATTGGGAGAGGCACATAATCACAACGGGAAAAGGGAGGGTTTAGATTAGGCCTTGCTTCCTATGAGTGACCAATGGAAATCTGTGATTTAGCATTTTGTTCACATCTTGCCTACTATATGAAGAGCCATGCTGGATTAGGCTAAAATGACCAGCTGATCCAGGGACCCCTTTCCTGGAGCGGATAGCCAGATGCCTCCAGATAAGCTAACATAAGGCAGTCCGCAAGGGGACAATTCCCCAATGTACTTCGCAGTCTTCCTGCATTAAAAAATATATTGAGCTTGTCTGCCACTTTCTATAAAATCTTACTTAACTGTTGTGATGATGTTGACAGGGGGGAAACATGTCAACACGCAAAATAGTTTGTAGTTCGTACACCAGGTGTCAGCTTGAAGCAGTTAAAGGAGGCACAATATGAAACCTTGAAAGTGCAATATGATTGAAATGTTGACAGGCCCCAGATCTGCAAAGTTGTATCAGTTGCGGAGCTGAAATTTACTATTGCATCATCTGTTTTTATGTTCTTGAAGACCATTTTTTTTTTCTTACTCCAAAACGTACATAGAGTATGAATATCTCTCCTTAGAACACTAGCACTCCTTCTGGTTTTCTTTTGAGGAAGCTAGACAGTTTTCTTTTGCAGGGAGTTGCTGTTGGTTTGGTGGAGTTTTTTCTGTATTTTTGACTAAAAGAGAAAGTGACGGTAATACACTTTGTAACCTATAAGCTTATTTTCAAGGTTTCCTTTCCTTGTAGGCTTTCTCGGGGACTGTTGTCGAGAAGGAGCCTTTGTCTCCTGCTTCAGCACCACACCCAGTAATCGCTCACCCTGCCCTGCCTACCATTCTGGAGCGAAAATCTGAGGAAGTTCTTTCTGAAGCATCAGAAGAAACTACAAAGAGGGTTTCAAAATTCAAAGCTGCCAGAATGCAACAGAAAACCTAGTTTCTGCTTAGACAATGGAAGTTTAAAATGGCAGGCTGCGTTGATTTGATACTGTTCATGTTTAGACCTCTGTTGATGATATTTCTAAAAAAAAATATCGGTGAAAAAACACTTCAAAATTCTTATTTTCTTAATATCCCTGTATGCAGTCAGCACCTTTGTATATGTTTGCCTTACGATAACAGCACTTGGAATAATTTTCAAAAGAATAATCTTCATAAGGCTGTGTGTGTGTGTGTGTGTGTGTGTGTGTGTGTGTGTTTAAACCTAAATACAGGCAGTTTTGTACCAGATGTGATGTTCTACATACCATATGGGTCGTTTGAAAGAAACTTTGCAACTTTCAAATAGAGCCAACAATTATATTTCATGACTTGCTTTAGCGTTTAAGACTTGCTCATATCCCCCATTGTTTTGTAGGGTTTGCTTTTAGGTGTCTGTGCTGACGAATCATTTCTTTCCTACTAGCATAAAACCTCTGATAACTTGTATAAACTCTATGAAACAGAACGCTGTGTTCGCGTACTTTGCAGGGATGTTTCTTTGATGGGAAAAATGGTATTTTGTAAAATTACACTTTTCAAGTAAAAGAAAAAGAAAAAATCTGAAATGTTGAAAGTATTCTCCTTTGGGTTATTATATACAGTGGAGTTGAAACATTTTCTCAGTTCCAAATTCCTTGAGCATGTTCTCTGACCTTTCCAATGCAGAGCCCTTTACTCTCTTTTCTTTTCTTTGTGTATGAAACACCTATTAACGTCAATGGAAATTACGTGCTCATGGGGAGAAGAGCTTAACCCTAAACTAAAGGAGGTTTAGCCCCAAAGAGATCCTCCCCTTCCATTGTGCATTCAAAAATGTGATTCTGTTGTCGTGGGCTGTTCCAGGAAGCAATCGACCCTGTGCCGTTATTGTTCAGAGTTTGCAACTTGAATACAAGACACAGCATGGACATGTAATCAAAAGGAAGCAGTCTATCAGGCCAGTCCTCCAGCTGCACACTGTGGCAGCATCCTGCCTGCAGCAAATGGCACTAGGTCGGGTTGCAGGATTTTAGTCCACTTACCCTTCTAAGAACGAGCAAATGGTTTATTAGTTCCCTATTGCCATCCAAGCACAAATCAATGAGCTGGCTGCAATATCCATACAAGGCCACCTGCTTCAGTTCTTTCATGAACTGGGAAGCAACCAGATCAGGTCCACAAGGGGACTTCCCTCTCAGCTTTCAAAACCAAGGCCTATACAGTATGTCTTGCAGGAGCAGCAGCCTAGGCAAACTGGTGGGAGTAATAATTTGTGTAGTGTTAGGTTGCCCTGACAGCTGTGGGCCTAGTTATGAGTCCAATAAATAAACAAAATGAAAGCAAAAGAGCAAATTATCTTTCTCCCCTTTCAGCTTGGTTCACTTTTCCATGTTACACTTGTTCCCACATTCTCTTTGCGAAGCTAATACTGAGCAAGTGTTGAGCAGAAGCAGCTTCCATTGTGGCCCCAGCACACAAGAGATGCCCTGAACCTTTGACTTTAGAGAAGGGGAAATCAGCTTTCAGGAATTTAGTCAAGGTAGGCAAAGGGAATCGCTGCAGCTCAGTTGTCGAGCACACTTTTCGTGCAGAAAGTCCCAGGTCCAATCCCTGGCACCTTCACCTAAATGGATTAGGTGGTGGGAAAGACCTTTGCCCAAGAACCAGGAATGCTGCATGCAGCTAGTCAGAATAAGATGGAGATATAGTTTAATCTGACCCGACACCAGGCAATTTCCTGTGTTCCTAAATAATCTTGGACCAGCCCTACCATTGGGCAGAGTGGGGTTACTGTTTCAAGCAGCTGATATTGGGTGTCATGAAACAGCAGCAAACTGTTTAGCTGTTCTGATTTTTTTTAATTGTATTTTATTATTGGAGAGGAGCTTGCCTCAGGTGACAAAACAGTATGACTGGCCTTGAGTACCATGTTCCATGACCATTGGGAGAGGGACACACACCATTTGTTGCTCTGCCTCAGGTGGTAAAATGTCTTCAGCAGCCAATACCCCATTCATTTACTCCAATTTGCTTATGTACTAAACAACTTTTACAGTGCAGCAAAAGTTGAGTGTTCTGTTGTATTTGTAAAACAGGGTGCTTCTGGTTCTCAGAGGGGAGCCTGACTACTAAGAAGGCTTCTGCTTGTCTGTTAGTTACAGAACTCAGCCAAACATGGAAAGCTTGAGGACTGGCGAGTTAGATTGGAATTCAATCTGTTCATATGCATGTCAGTATCAATCTGGACCGGTGGCCGTTATGTGTTATGTTCTATAGGATAAGGGGCAAGTCTTTAAAGCAAGGAATCATCTGCAAATCTTACTGGACAGTTGGTGTGGTTTAATGTCTAGAGCAGCGGTTGTCAACCTGGTCCCTACTGCCGACTAGTGGACGTTTCAGGATTCTAGGTGGGTGGTAGGGGGTTCTACGGCACAAGCTGAATCCTTCCAACAAACACTGGTGGGTGGTAAGGAAATTTTACCATCAAGAAAGATGCATTAGTGGGTAGTAGGTATAAAAAGGTTGACTACCCCTGGGTTAGAGTGTTGGGGTGGGATTTAGGGAAATGAAGTTCAAATTGCCATTACATCTTTTGGGGGCGGGATAGAGGCTACAGACAGACTAATTAGTCAGTATTTCTCAGTTCAGATTGAAGTTGGATTTGGGGAAAATGCATCAAAATGCAGTATTCCATGAGAAACTGTAAGAGAGACATGGATTATAGCTAACATGTATACTCCATTTCCCCAAATAGTGATGGGAGCACACTAGATGCAGAGTAAATAGCAGCCTGTACACAGCCCTGGTCTCCCTTAACCAAACCAACTTTATAGGGTTGTTGGTAAGGCAGAATAGCTCTCAGAGCTCTTTGGAAGAAAGGCTGTGTACAGATGTCATGCGTCCTTTTATTTCTTATTTATTTATGTAAAATATTTACAGGCTTCCTTTTAGGGGCATTTCTTCCCAAAGCAGCACGCATAAACGGCAGATAGATAAATCAAGATGATATACTTTACTATGAGAAAGCCACTCTGATCTCATCATAAGTCAGTTAAACTCTCAGGGAAAGACAGCATTTTAAAGAATAAGTTTTTGAGGCTCACTTGAAAGTCTGTAAGGCAGGGAAGCAAGTGTAATCCAATCAAAAGGGGGTTCTGTAACAGCAGGGCAACCCCTAAAAATAATAATAATAATAATAATTTATTATTTATACCCTGCCCATCTGGCTGAGTTTCCCCAGCCACTCTGGGCGGCTCCCAATCAGTGTTAAAAACAGTACAGCATTACATATTAAAAACTTCCCTGAACAGGGCTGCCTTAAGATGTCTTCTGAATATCAGGTAATTATTTATCTCTTTGACATCTAATGGGAGGGCGTTCCACAGGGCGGGCGCCACTACCGAGAAGGCCCTCTGTCTGGTTCCCTGTAGCCTCACTTCTCGCAATGAGGGAACCGCCAGAAGGCCCTCGGCGCTGGATCTCAGTGTCCGGGCTGAATGATGGGGGTGGAGACGCTCCTTCAGGTATACAGGACCGAGGCCGTTTAGGGCTTTAAAGGTCAGCACCAACACTTTGAATCGTGCTCGGAAACGTACTGGGAGCCAATGCAGGTCTCTCAGAACCGGTGTTATATGGTCCCGGCGGCCACTCCCAGTCACCAGTCTAGCTGCCGCATTCTGGATTAATTGCAGTTTCCGGGTCACCTTCAAAGGTAGCCCCACGTAGAGCGCGTTGCAGTAGTCCAAGCGTGAGATAACTAGAGCATGCACCACTCTGGCGAGACAGTTCGCGGGCAGGTAGGGTCTTAGCCTGCGTACCAGGTGGAGCTGGTAGACAGCTGCCCTGGACACAGAGTTAACCTGCGCCTCCATGGACAGCTGTGAGTCCAAAATGACTCCCAGGCTACGCACCTGGTCCTTTAGGGGCACAGTTACCCCATTCAAGACCAGGGAATCCCCCACACCAACCCGCTCCCTGTCCCCCAAAAACAGTACTTCTGTCTTGTCAGGATTCAACCTCAGTCTGTTAGCCGCCAAAAAGTTACAAAATGGTTACAAAATAGCTCCTACTTTTCTAGGACATAATTTCATTTTGTTTAGCCAAAATGAAATAATTTCATTTTGTTTATCCTGCACTGCTTCTAATTCACCTATTTTTACATTGACTACTATGTGATTTTTGTGTGGCCAGCTGGCCAGCGTAGGTGCAGAAGTCATACAATGCTTTTCTGGAATATTGGTGTCCCCTCCCAAACTGGAAAGTTTGGTGTGTATGAGAGGGGGTGTTCTTTGGGACCTAAGCTTGCAAATACACACACTATAATTGGATATCGCAAACCTCATTGGAGGTGTTAATCATTAGCTTGATACATGCTGAAATGTAGATTTTATGGCTCTAAAGCATATTGCGTTAGTACTAAAATAAGCCATCAATGCCAGTCCACCCTCTATTCACGGCTAAATATTTAAAGGAGGTTATTTATAGCTTCCTTAATGAATTCTTGGCTAAACAAAATGAAATTATGTCCTAGAAAAGTAGGAGCTATTTTGTAACCAGAACAGTGCATCTATAAAATATAGTGCTATGAATATGTATTTTAAATAACAAAGGGGTTGAAGATCTAATCTAATCTACCAGAGCTGGTTAATTAGAGAAAATGGGCCCCAATCTTAACTATGCTTACATGCTGTAAATCCCATTGGCTTGCCTGGAGTACAATTGCTGTGTGTGCATCCTTTTCCTCTTCACTCCAGCTGCCTTCATCTGGGTACATAGATTCCGCCCCCCCTCCCCGACCCTGCTGCTTTCCATGGTTGGCAATCTCTAGCCCTGGATACCATGTTGCAGGCAAGTAACAGTCTCATTGTGGATGTTTGATGGACACTAGCTATGATGAATTGCTCTGCCTCTGCAGTCAGAGGCTGCAATACTTCTGAATGCCAGTTTATGGAAACCACAGGTGGGGAGTGTGCTCTTGTGCTTGGGTCCTGCTTGTGGGTTTCCCATTGGGTCATGTGGTTGGCCACTGTGAGAACAGGTGCTGGACTAGGTGGGCCATTGGCCTGATCTTTTTACAGTCAGGTACCAGCAGTAAGGGGGACGCGGGTGGTGCTGTGGGTTAAACCACAGAGCCTAAGACTTGCCGATCAGAAGGTCGGCAGTTCGAATCCCTGCGACGGGGTGAGCTCCCGTTGATTGGTCCCTGCTCCTGCCAACCTAGCAGTTCGAAAGCACATCAAAGTGCAAGTAGATAAATAGGTACCGCTCTGGCGGGAAGGTAAACGGCATTTTCGTGCGTTGCTCTGGTTCGCCAGAAGCGGCTTAGTCATTCTGGCCACATGACCCGGAAGCTGTACGCTGGCTCCCTCGGCCAATAAAGCGAGATGAGCGCCGCAACTGCAGAGTCGGTCACGACTGGACCTAAGGTCAGGGGTCCCTTTACCTTTAGCTTTACCAGCAGTAAGGGGGTATCAGCAGATTTGGAGGAAGGCCACTCACATGAAATTAAGCTAAAGGGCACAAACATCCCTCCCGTTTCAAATAGTATAATGTGGATGTGCTCCTTCTTGCCCTCTCCTGTCATCTTGCCCCTGCTGTCCCCTCCGCCTCTGCCCTAGATTGCTTCCTCCTCTTTTTCCAGGGTCCCAGGCAGTGGGCACCAACTTCATGGGCTGTCCGTGATCGGCATTATCTTTGGAGGAAAGTTAGCTTTTCAGAAGCACCAGCCCCCTTAGGACTGTACGGCAGATAGGGGTTGCGTGGTTGCCTTGCTCCCTCATAGAAGATATTTCCTGTCTGTAGAAAGCTAACATAAGGGGAAGGGGCTCTAGCTTTTCTTTCTCCCTCACATGCTACCTTTCTAGGTGCACAGTTTGTTGGGTGGTTGATGTTGTTTTTAAACGTGGTGGGGGCATTAAAACACTCAACCCCCACCCACAGTCTGAAGTGACATAACTGTAGGAGCAGTGTATCAGGTGTTAATGTGTAGTTCTGCTTTTATTTATCCAAAAGGAGCTTCTAATAATAGGTGTAACCAGGGGCAACAACAAAAATGAGCAACCTAAACCCCTTGATAGGAATCAAAATCTGTGATACGAGGAACTGATAAGGTTTGTCTCTATGTATGAGCAGAATGGAAGAATTTCGACACTGAAATACTTTCAGTAGCACCCTTAAGAAATAAATATAGTTTGGTCTTGGAAGGACACTGAACTTTGGCACAGGGCCTAACTCTTCCCTACACTCAGAAATCCTTGGTATTGCAAAATAAGTATCTGTATTTATAGTTGTATTTTTTTTGTATTCTTAATATTTTATACCACTCTATGATTTTCAGTATGTATCCCACCTTCCTCCTGAATGAAACTAGGGCTGCACGTACATCAATTATAAAACTTTCATTGAAAGAAAATTGCTCTAAAAACATGGATCAGGGGGTTGCCAGGAACAGTGTCACTCAACCATCAAGTGTCTGGGTACTATGATACATATAAAATAAGTACTTTTACTTATGTAAAATAAAATGGAAAAGATTGCCTTTTGAGTAAACCTAACTAGAGAATTGCTGAGGGTGCCCTCCTGTTGAGGGAACGTTTCTTCCAACTATTAGGCAAAGCTACCCAATTTGGCTTCCATTGTATGTGTGCTTTAACCTAGATTAGTGCCTACAAGTAATCTCTAGATCTGTGAATATAAAAACTGGCTAGTGTCTCCATTCCCCCCCCCCTTTTTTTTACCTGCAAGGGAACCTGTGTGTTTTGTCTAAAGTTGGAGACAACTGGGTAAAAACTGGATTTTATATTTAAAAAATAAAAAGTTGGGGAGCCAACCATTGTATAGTTCTTCACCACAGAAGTCCTAGGTGCAGCTCTTAACCCGCATAGCACCCAATAAAGCCTAATCGCCTGCTGCCTCCACCCACATTCCACCTTAAGGCTGTGACTAAATGTAGATTTCTGCAAACCTTCATGCCATTTCCTCCATACTCTTCCTCAACCCTCTGGAGCAGCTTTACATGGGACAAGAGTCTCGAGTGAGGCGAGTGCATTGAATAATGGGGTGCTCCACCTTGCATGAGCAGTAGTTCTTCCCACTAAGTCAGGGGTGGGAAATCCCCTCTTTTTTTGAGAGGGGCAAGAGGAACATTCCATCTCTGACAATATTGGGGGGGGGGGGAGCCAAAAGTGGGTGGGATCCCAGGAAGAGACTCAACTCTGTATAGTAGGCTACATTTCAGCCATGTAAAACTTGTAGCAGAGACCTGTCTATCAAACCAATGCTTCTCATTTTGCCATCTGTGACAGCCATTTTGTGCTGGCACCCACGGCACTTTTATCGACATATGAGCACTACGGAATTGGCAGGGAAGGAAAATAACCACGTGGTTATTTGAACTGGACACTGCTTTTTAAAGTGGCCTCTGGGTTGTGAAAATAACATGCAGCGAAGTTAAGGAGAGAGAGTGCACATCATTAAAGGCCCCTAATGCTGTGATTGAGGGCACAAGGAGAAGGGGACAACAGAGGATGAGATGGTTGGATAGTGTTCTCGAAGCTACGAACATGAGTTTGACCAAACTGAGGGAGGTAGTGGAAGACAGGAGTGCCTGACGTGCTCTGATCCATGGGGTCATGAAGTCAGACACAACTAATCGACTAAACAACAACAATGCTGTGATGTCCTGGCATCAAAAAGCCCACCACCTGTCCTCTTGACCCATGCCCGTCTTGGCTGATTAGAGCGTGTCCAGACGAGGTGCGGGCCCCCCTGGGTGATATCATCAATTTGTCCCTTCTCATTTTGCCATCTGTGACAGCCATTTTGTGCTGGCACCCACGGCACTTTTATCGACATATGAGCACTACGGAATTGGCAGGGAAGGAAAATAACCACGTGGTTATTTGAACTGGATATTCCCAGGGGAACTGAAGGAGGCAGTGGTGCGTCCGCTCTTAAAGAAAACATCATTAGATCCTTTAGATCTATCCAATTACCGCCCGGTTTCGAATCTTCCATTCCTGGGTAAGGTGATTGAGAGAGCGGTTGCTGAACAGCTTGGTAGGTTTCTGGATGAAACATCGGCTCTCGATCCATTCCAGTCCGGCTTCCGCGCTGGTCATGGGACCGAGACGGCTCTGGTCGCCCTAACAGATGATCTCCGCAGGCAGCTGGATCGAGGCGGGTCAGGGCTGCTGATTCTTCTAGACCTGTCAGCAGCCTTCGACATGGTCGATCACGAACTCCTGGACCACCGCCTTGCCGACGTGGGGATCCAGGGCACAGTCCTTCAATGGCTGCGCTCGTTTCTCTCTGGTCGGGGACAGAGGGTGGCGCTTGGGGGGGAATTGTCATCGCGCCACTCCTTGGTGTGTGGAGTGCCTCAGGGTGCGATTCTCTCCCCGATGCTTTTTAACATCTTTATGCGCCCCCTCGCCCAGCTTGTCCGGAGTTTTGGGCTGGGTTGCCATCAGTATGCCGATGACACCCAACTCTATCTGTTGATGGACGGCCATCCTGACTCGGCCCCAGATACACTGACCAGATGTCTGGAAGCTGTGGCTGGATGGTTACGTGGGAGCCAGTTGAAGTTAAATCCTTCGAAGACAGAGGTCCTCTGGCTGGGACGGAGCGATATGGGATTGAGGGGGCAACTCCCATCTCTTGCGGGGGTGCGATTAGTGCCAGCATCGTCCGTTAAGAGTTTGGGTGTAATCTTCGATACCTCCCTCTCTATGGAGGCGCAGATTACAGCTATAACAAAGGCGGCATTTTTTCATCTCCGCCAAGCTAAGCAGTTGGCTCCTTATCTCTCTCGCCCTGACCTAGCCACTGTGATCCACGTGACGGTCACCTCCAGACTGGATTATTGTAACTCGCTCTACGTGGGGCTGCCCTTGAGACTGACCCAGAAACTCCAGCGGGTGCAGAATGCCGTGGGGTCTTCACTGCGAGATCATATCCATCCGGTACTATACCAGCTGCACTGGCTCCTGGTGGAGTACAGGATCAGGTTTAAGGTGCTGGTTTTAACCTTTAAAGCCCTATATGGCCTAGGACCCTCGTACCTACGGGACCGCCTCTCCTGGTATGTCCCACAGAGAAATTTACGGTCTGCAAATAAAAACATCCTAAAGATCCCAGGCCACAGAGAGGTTAGGCTGGCCTCAACTAGAGCCAGGGCCTTCTCGGCCGCGGCTCCAATCTGGTGGAACGCTCTGTCACAAGAGACTAGGGCCCTGCAGGACCTGACATCCTTCCGCAGGGCCTGCAAGACAGAGCTGTTCCATCAGGCCTTTGGTCAGGGCGCAGCCTGACCCCCTCCTCTGGCAATCTGCACAGAATTTTGCTTGATGGTTGCCATTAATTTGATTTTAATTTGATTTAATTAATTTTATAATGAATGTTTTTAGAATGTTGGACTATTTTGATTGTTGTTAGCCGCCCTGAGCCCAGCTTCGGCTGGGGAGGGTGGGATATAAATAAAATTTATTATTATTATTATTAACATGGGCTCAGAAAGTATAATTCCATTCATTAGTTGTACAAGCTTTTTAGGGAAGCTGTGGAATTTATTTTCTTTGGAGACTTTCAGGAGAAGGTAAAGGGATATTCTTTGGGAATATTCCCCCTGTAGAAAGGACAAGCTTCAAGTTGGAAGGTTGGATTAGCTGATCCACTGGTCTGTTTTGTGGCTTTATTCCATTAATGTGATGGCATTCAGTTGTGCAAATGAGTTTCATTCCCCACCCCTGCCTTTTTTTTTTGAGGACTAGTCACACTGCCATCTTTCAAACCCATCTTTTAAAGAGAGAAGACTAGCTAACATATTTCTGTGCCTTTCTGAGAGAGATTCGTACAGCTGTTCCAGCTGTTCATTTTAACACAGTGATTTATGTTTCAAAATATGAGCTTGGATTAAAAGGAATCTGTGTGTGTGTTTGGTATGCAATATTTTTGTATTACAAATAGCTCCGTTCTAACCCACATTAACCCCATGATATGTGAATTTTGCCAACTCCCCACTGTGTCTTTTAAATCAAATCCAGAGCATCACCAAGTGTGTTCTAATTTCTAAACAAACTCATCTTCCAGTAGAAGTCCTTTAATACTCTACTGCAAATTAGACAATCTTAGATGAATGGAGTATCTTTGTTAATTATGGAGTTTAATTGATCAAAACTACTGGACAGGGTTTTATTTATAGCAATTTCATGCTGGATGGATTCTATAATATTAACCAGCATATTTTTTTTTATGAAGGTTAAGATGTGCATTTATCCAAATACACAGATAATCAAATATACAAGAGTCCTCTTTATGTAGGGTTACAATTACACAGGTATAGAGAAGATGGTGAGGAGAAGATAGCACATTCGGATAACTGGAGACGGTGTCGCATTACAGCAAAGCCTAGTGGGAGCCAAAGACAAGCCCAGCCCCAAGTGCGTCTGTATACACAAGGAGAGTCAGTATGGTGTAATAGTTAAAGAGTTCTGTACTCTTTACAGAACTCTGGGAGACCAGGGTTCAAATCCCAAACTTGTGCTAGAAGCTCACGGGATGACCCTGGGCCAGTCACTATCATTCATTTTAACCTACCTCATTGGGTTCTTGTGAGGGTAAAATTGGAAGGGGAGAACCATGTATGTACATGAACTTTTGGGTGGAAAGGTGGGCTACAAATGTGACTGTCAGCAATTCTGAATGCCATCAATATTATAAGCGCCAAATTCTAGAGGAGTGGTCCCCAAACTTGGGTCTCCAGCTGTTTTCGGACTATGATTCCCATCATCCGTGACCACTGGTGTTGCTAGCTAGGGATTATGGGAGTTGTAGTCCAACAGCAGCTGGAGACCCCAGTTCGGGAAACACTGCTCAAGATGATGCAACAGAGCCTGTACATGCAAGTCTTCACCAATGGGGCAAATAGTTTAAGTGTGTGTGTGTGTGTGTGTGTGTGTGTGTGTGTGCGCGCGCGCGGAGAAGATTTTTATCATGGAACCCAAGATAGCATACTTGTCTCTCCTAAGAGGTGTCTGTCACCAAGGCACTGACCAGCTCTGCTTAGCTTCAGCAAAGTAGTGGCTTCCTATGCCTTCAGGCTTTCCCTGTGATCTGTTTAAAGGAAAATAACATAGAGGGGATATGTTAACTTCCCCTGCCCCAATGGTCCTGACACAGATCTCTCTCTCTGACAGCTTTTCCCCAAAATTATTGACTGGTTTGGAACTAATTGCACACCTGAAAATAGAGAGGCAGTGTGGTGTAGCGGTTAGAGTGTTGGGTTAGAATCAGGGAGAACCTGGGCTGGATTCATATTCCGTCATTGAGCTCACTAGGTAACCCTGGGCCTAGCTGTGAGGATAGTTGGTTGTGCGATGGTTGTGAGGTTAAATGGAGCAGGACAGGGCATGTGTGTGGCCCTGGAAACATTGGAGGAGAGGCAGGATATAAAATGCAATTAATAAATAAGCTTGCAAAGGAAGCTCTTAACAACGAGAAAACAGGATGCTCTCTGTCCACCAGTCTTCATACGGACAGCAACCTGTTTTAAAAACTGTTTTCCTGAACTGAAATAACTTTGGGTCATAATTCACTGGCAAGCTACACAAGTCTCATTAAAATAAACCAGGAAGATGGGGCACAGCATTTGGGGTGGGGGTGGGTTTCTCGCTCTTTCAAGGCTCCTTTTAGCCCTTGCTCCAGGCTCCAGTTTCTGGCACAGCTTTGACCAAAACAAAAAGGGGAAAAGTATATCCCCCCCCCCACATTTCTTGATTTGGTCCATCAGCAGATACACAGTTTGATTTCCATCACAAGCAAAAGGGGTGGGGTGGGGAATCTGCCTTTCGGGTGTGCATCTCTGGCTTCCTGGGATCACAGCCCTGCTGTTTGTCTGTAATTAATTTTGCATGCCAGTAGGTAGCAGTGGTGAGCAGAAGCCACAACAGAAAGCTGCCAGTCAGTGATGATAATTTATTATTCATTTCTGTTATAGGTGGGGTGTGCAGACAGTTACAGTAATAATTACTAAGACCAGAGTGTTTCCTAGGCAACCGGTTCCCCCCCCCCCCATTCATGCTGTTGCGGAGAGTATGCCTGTAAAGCATGACATTGCTGTATTCTGAGGTTTGTTGCCCTCCTGCTGTTCCAGGTTTGAGGTTAGTTACAGCATCATAAGGGGCTCTCAAGCATAAAGAGCTCAGGCTGGGATTAAAGCCCAGAGAGAATGCTATCGCCCTGCCTCTCCCTCTCCTCTCTCACTTTTAAGTAACAAGGTTATAAAAATGCAAATGCCATTTCTAGGTGGGTTATAACTAATATTGGTAAGGATATTTAAGGATCCTTTAAGTTGGCAAACATTCTCCCCCTTTTTTGTTTTTTTTTTTTTTGTTTTCAAAAAGGGAGGAGTGGAGAGACACAAAGCCCATTTCATTAAAAAATAAAATTTGCAAACAGGGCTCTTTCCCCCACCCCCTGCACCCGCTTTCCTTTTTAACTAGAGGGTTGATCAAGCTGAAATGTTTAGCATTATAAATCAATGGGAAACTGCTCTGCGGAGCTAATTGTCAGTGGCATGTTCTTGTTGTTTTTCCAGCCTTTTATGATAATGGTTCTTAAGGAGTAAAGTAACACATCTTTTGCTAGCAGGGACAGGGTGGTTGTGTGTGTGTGTGTGTGTGTGTGTGTGTGTGTGCGCGCGCGCGTTCAATCCTGGATGATGATAAGCAGTAGCTGGAATGGGAAATCAATAAATCAATCAATTACATTGTCCTATATCTTTAGGCTTACTCCGTGCAGAAGTGAGCTTTAAAAGCATGTTTTCTAGCATCTCCTGATGAAGAAGTGAAGGATTCCTTCCAGCCTTGTCAAGCCCATCTGTCATGCCGGTGCAGAATTTTGACCCCTTCTGTTTGGACGCGAGACACCAAAGCAAACTTCAGCTCGGGCAGGAGATCATCCAGCATTGGCCAGAGCCTCCTGCCTCGAGATGAAATACCCCTTTTTCCTATAAGGTTCGCAAGATATATGATTATTGCCTTTAGATCTCTTTTAAAAGGTTAATGGTGGCGAGGGCTGTGTGGTATAAATGTTGCTCAGGCTTTGGCTCTCGCTGCATTTCATCCTTACAGTGTTTGCTCCAAAGCCAAGGGGCCGGCATGGTTAGAAGGCAAGAAGTTTATGCAGCAAGGCTAAATGACACCTGTGGATCGCCAGCACCCTCTGGCTTCTGCAAACACAGCGAGCATAACTTGAGTCGAGAATCAGCGGTTCACTAGGCTGCTTTACAAGTCATCCCACTAGCTAATTCCCTTTGTAGTCATGGACACCTCACATGCGAACACACAAAGCCAGGTGACTAATCCATCCACCTCCCCTGTATTGCAGGGATGCCGAACCTTTGGCCCTCCACATGTTGCCTCCCAACCCTCATCAGCCCCAGCCAGCACGACAAATAAGCAGCATGATGGGAACTGTAGTCCCAACAATATCTGGAGGCCTACAGGGCTACCTGTTCCTATTATACATCTTTTTCGAAAACTTGCTTTAAAATGTTCTATGCTCTGATACTTTTTTGGTAGCTGTTTCGTTATGAGAGCAGGCATAGATGGAGTGATCTGGGGGCTGAAAATACAACACTGTCTTCCGCCAAGTCAGACCACTGTTCTATCAAACCTCGCTTCCATGAGTGGTTGTGGCTCTTCATTAGTAATAAAGAGTATTATTAGTACTAAAAAGAGGCCACAGCCTGCTATTTGCAGGAGGGGGTGGGGAGCTCCCATTCGTGTCAATGGAAATTGTTTTCTTCCGAATGCAAATAGCAGGCGCAGGGCCCCTTGTCTGGACCAGGACCACGGTGGAGTGCAAAGCTCACCCTACCCTTCTTGCCAAGGTCCCAGTCTGCATCTCTCTCCACCTTGGTGCCTGCTGTTTGCTTTTTAAAAGCCGTTCAGAGATTGGGCACCAGTTTGTATCCAGTGTTGGTTGGCCCACTGAAATGGATGGATGTGACTCACTTCAGGTTAATTTTGGTAGGGCTACTCTTGTGAAGGATGTAGCTGGGTGCAACCAGCGTGCCAAGTGTAAAATGTAACGGTGGCTTACAGGCCCTTTCTGTGCTAACCATAATCCCAGTTCAGAGACGGAAAGTTCCTGGGCTTTGGAAATCCTCAAAACAAAGCTATGTTTCTCTGCCTGCTTTCTCATTCTGTGTCACTTCGGCTTCTCAACTGCACCTGTTGCATTTCTGCATTTTAAAACAGAAGTGGCTTTGTCAGCTGTGTGGTTTTGGAGGACAGAACACTGAAGGAATCATTGCTTTGAATCAGCTTCGGGAATAGTAACCTGCTTAGTCGCCTGTGGCAAGTAAGCACCCTGTCCAGTACACTTTTCAGAGCTTAATGTTGTTGTTCCTCGCGGGTGGCGCTGTGGGTAAAAGCCTCAGCACCTAGGGCTTGCCGATCGATCGGCGGTTCGAATCCCCGCGGCGGGGTGCGCTCCCGTTGTTCGGTCCCAGCGCCTGCCAACCTAGCAGTTCGAAAGCACTCCTGGGTGCAAGTAGATAAATAGGTACCGCTTACTAGCGGGAAGGTAAACGGCGTTTCCGTGTGTGGCTCTGGCTCGCCAGATGCAGCTTGTCACGCTGGCCACGTGACCCGGAAGTGTCTCCGGACAGCGCTGGCCCCCGGCCTCTTAAGTGAGATGGGCGCACAACCCTAGAGTCTGTCAAGACTGGCCCGTACGGGCAGGGGTACCTTTACCTTTACCTTTTTCCTCTATACGTTCAGCAAACACACATGGGCAGAAGTGGCAGACCCCTCCTCAGCTGCTCCTTCTAACCCACCCACCCCAAGCTCTTTGTTCCATAGGCCTGCTAAACCTGCTAAACTGACCTGCTGCCCCTAGGTACACTGGAGGATGCTATCCTGTTGCCAGGAAGTCAGATTCAACCATCTGTCAGGTCGGCTTCTGTTAATGAAGGGGGGGGGGAACCACCTGGCCCTTTGCACCAGGCAGCAAAATATCCTGGCCTGGCCCTGGACATGAGAGGAGGGGTCCTCACCCCCTACCTATTGGATATTCATTGGGGTCCTGTCACACACAGTTATGGGGGGGGGCTTGGTGGGTGGAGTCATTCTGGAGACAAAGGACACTTTGCTGCCTAGGGAACCCTCCAATGGTCCAATCTGACAGCTCGCCACATGGAGGTAGCAGCACATAGGTTCCTGCTTCAAGACCCTTCAACTCCTGGCGTTTGTTTGCAAGAGTGTCTTGAACATCTCAAGCCATTCATTCATTTTTAGAGGCATCCAGTAACTTCTGGATGGAATAGTTTCCTGCATTTGGTGCTGTGGATCTTCTGCCACTATAGCCAGATTTGTTTGTCTTGGAGACAAGAATCGACTGTCTGAAAGGAATGAATGTCTACCAATCAAGTGCAAGTAAGTTCTCACAGATTAATTTTAACACTGAAAACAGATTTGCTTTGTTTTTACTGAGTTCAGGTAATGTATTTGCCTCCCCTCTGTGCTGGATATCAGTTTAGTTACCAGCAGTGTCATAGAAGCAGTTAACTTACTACGCATCGTACTGCCATTTGTTCAAGAGTTGCAACAGAGTTATTTAAGTGCAAACAAACAAGAAACAGCAATCTTTGCATTATTTCCTTTAGATGAATCAGCTGATGCAACAAAATCATGTTTATATCACAAGCAGGAATGCACCCCCCCCCCCTAGGAGTAAGTAAGTCTCATTGAACTCAGTTTCCACATAAATATGTGCAGGACTGGGCTGTCATGTTCAGACAATAATCATTCTTTTTAAGTATGTTTGTGTGGGTAACAACTGCTGTCCGTAAGAGTGCAATTCCTTGCAGCTCAAGCCAATGCACAGAGGCCCCTCAGTGTTCAATGTCAGTTACTCCTAAGTAAGGAGAGCCCATCACCTTGCAGTTGGGGATCGGTTAATCTGCCAATTTTGGTTTTTCACAGGTTCACATTTTTTCATTCTCCACATGCATTTGCATTAAAAAACACACAAAGTCCTCATGAAATCCCACCAGCATTTTACTGCACATTTCTCCGAAGGTACACAGATTTGTATGCAATTTTGCCAAATGCACACACTTTTGCAAAGTAATTTTCCCTAAGAAAATGCATTTTTGCACGTTGTTTTCAGTAGTTATATGTCTTTATATGAACACTCAGTATATGCATGTCTGTTGCAGATTCCTTGACCAGAGAACTGTGTTGCAAAATTCGGAGAAGTGAGGTTGCATTTCAATTCTATTGTTTCGGAAAGCGTGAATTATGTAGATTCACCTTTGAATGTGTGAACCAAATAGGACTCTCCCTCCCATCCCAACTCCCAAGTAAGTGTTCGCTGGATCACAGCCTTCCTCTCCAAAGCAGGGAAGCTCAGAAACTTTGTCATCATAACAGCCTTTCATAGTGGAGGCTGGTGGAAGAAAGTGGAAAGAAACTCTGGGACAAAGCCAGCCCTGTGGGAAAGGCTTAGCACTTATCAATAAGTTTAAGGAGCAAAGGGTTCTTCAGTATCTTCCAGAATTTTACTCCTGAGCACAAAGTCTTTTTTTCTTTTGCCTTAATAGGAAATATTGCAATATATTAGGAGCCTACGATACATTACATCTCCCACCCCAATTCCAAATCCTCTCTCTTTTTTCCCTCCCCCCCTTTTTTTTTGGCTAAAGATTACTCTGCATCCTAGACAAAGGAAATATTTAAACTGTTAAATCTGAACAAAGATACAGTCTGCATATGACTTCTCTGAAGCCCTATAAAAATTCTTTAAAATTGCCTATTCACTCAAATTTACTGAGTGTAGCAAAAATGTCAAAGGCATAAAGTCAGAGAAGATTGAATAAAATAATGCAGAAAGACAGATTAGTCATGCACAGACCCACACAGCCTTTCACAGCACACAATACCACTTTTTATTACCGCTCTAACTTTACAAAGGCTATGCTCAATACATAGAGGATGATACATGGTCAGTCATGTAATCTGCCTTTGATTCGCAGGCTCATTTATCTGGGGCCTTTTCACAAAGACATTGATGAGAGATTTCACTGTTTCCACGGCATTGTTTTATTTATCATATATAATGGCTGCGAGGAGGGGAGGGAGTAGGAATTATGTCACAGATTCCCAAATAAAGGAGTTGCACAGAAGAGGCTTCTGGACAAAAGTTTGCAAAATGGATATATATTTTCTGCCCCATCTTGTCAGCTGGGGCCATTCCTACCATTAAGTAGGGTGAGGAATCTCCCTTCGAGGGGCAGGGTGGGTTTTATATATATATATAGTGCTATTAAATTTGTCCGTTATTTTATTATAATATTGCCACTTTGTAGGGTGCTATGTGGATTTTCTGTTCTGGGCACTGCAAAGTCTTGGGCCCTCGCCATGGGCATTTACCCCCCCCCTTCCCCCTTCGACCTCTTGAATATTGAAAGCTGCCAGAAACTATGGAGAAATAATGTTTTCTTACTTGTTTACAACAAAATCTTGCGCGCGCGCACACACACACACACTTTCTTTCTCTCTTTTAATATAAAGCTGTCTGGAAATTACCTCTTTCTAACCCTTGTCCCCCCCTCCCCGCCACCACCGCCACTCCTCCCTGCTCTGCGCCATGTTTTAAATTTGAGCAATATTTTAATTATTTTTAGAGTGGCATATTTATTATTTATGCATTCACAAAAGAAAAGCGACTATTTGTCAGTCACAGTTTTGTATCTTGCAAATTTAATAAAGAGCAGCCCTTAAGATAGAATTTCTGAGCCTGCCAAGATTGACAAAAGCCAGCTAATGCAGAAATGTCAACAGCCAACCTTATTGGCCACTCCACGATGCCTCGCAATCAAGGGAAAGCCGAGGCTGTATGTAAACAGAAATGTGTATCTGATGATGAAATACCTGTGGGTGTGCATGTGCAGCTGAGAGAATCCATTAGAGGCGATGCTCAGTGAGGTGGCAAACCTAGGAGTGGGCTGTGCCACTGCAGATTGCAAGGGTGTGTGTGGGGGGGGGGGTCACATAACTGAATGCTTTGCTATTTAAAACAAAAAAACACCCAAATGTCTCTCTGTATATAGAAGATAGCATGCTAAGGCTAGGTTGTCAGCTACTTTTCTATGTGCAGGGAAATTTTGTGTGTGGAAGAACATTCAGTCATGTGATTCCCTGAGTGGGGCAGCCCAGACGAAGGTCAGTGAGATTGTGGCTGCCTAGACACCACTTGAAGCACATGGCTTCCTCTCCCAAGAATCCTGGGAGCTGTAGTTTACCAGCAGAGCTAAAATTCCCGGCACCCTGAACCAACTACAGTTCCCAGAATTCTTTGTGTGTGTGTGGGGGGGGAGGTTATGTGCCTCAAAGGTATGGTGTGTACACAGCTCCGCTCAGGAGCTACTGAGATATGTGGACAGTTGCTCCCTGTTGTGGGCCACTGAACCACAGGTTGCAGTTTCTCAGTAAAGTACCCCCAGTTCCTGACTCCACCCACCTCAGTTCCTGACTCCACCCACCCAGGCTGGTTACTGGATCTTCCTGGACAGGGCTTCCTGTTCCAGTTGAGTCCCACAGGCTCTGGCATGTGCCTGTGTCCATTAGTAGTTCTGGGGTCTTGTTTGCTCCTTGACCCCATCACCTAGTTTCTCCTTTGCTTCTGATTTATTCTTTGATTCTGTGTAGGAAAGGAAGGGGAGATTCGATTCAGATTGCTTTTAAACACAAACCTGCCCAATTTGCACTTCCCAAAGCAAAGATGTGGACTTTCTGCACTTTCAGAATTTTGCAGAACGACTGCGTATAAAGATGCATATCCTAGGGTAAAGTGTGCATTGAAATGCAAATATTTGGGAAAATAGCACGCAAGGATGCATGGAAAACTGCTTATAGAAGTGTGTGCATTTGTCAAAAACTGGACACAAAGATGTGTGTGCTAGGAGAAATTCACACTAAAATGCCGACAAACTTTCATGAGGAAGAAGCATAGAGTAGTGGTTAGGGTGTTGGTCTAGGAGCTGGGAGACCAGGGTTCAAAGCACCGCTCAGCCATCGGACACCTTGGGATGCCACTGTCTCTACATCACTGGGTTGTTGTGAAGATAACACGAGAGAGAGAACCATATACACCACTTTGGAGGAAAGGAGGGACGTAAATAAACATTAAAGAAACAGCTGGGAAAGAGCACCCAGGAGGACTGACTGTAGAGATCACACAGAGAGCTGATTCACACATGCATATTCAGTGCTTTTTTCCTAAAAAAATATCTTTAGGGGTACTCTCATTTTGACTCACGAAAATCACCATTTTATAGTGCAAATTGGGGAAAATAAATACAGTAAATGGACAAAAGTACAAAGATTCACAAAATGTTTAGGGGTATGCGTACCCCTGCGTCCCCCCAGAAAAAAAGCACTATGCATATTCATTCCTTGATCACTCTGGCACCCAATAATGCCCTGCATGTGAGAATGTGGTGTTGCAGATCAAATGTCATGGACAGTACTTTTCACATTGCCACAGAGCACAACGCTGCTTTTCAATGGAGTTGGTGTCACACATTCAGTTGTGGGTTATCTGTTGGTGCATCTGTGGGCGAATCTGCCATATTCACTCTCCCATATTTCAGCTCTTTGTTAGTGCGGTCGGAAAAATATTGGCAAGATCCCCATTGACTTAAAAATATGGTAGCTGCCCATTAAGGTGGAAATCTTAACCCCGCCCTTAACAAAAGAGACTTATGATTTAATGGTGGAACACTCTGTGGCGAAATGAAATATCTCTTTGTTTTTTCCTCCTTTTTTAAGGTAAGAAGGAATAATGTCAATGGAATTTTGATGACTTGGCCCAGGATAACTTTGACGCCTCGGCCCAGGAGACAAACATCTTTGAATAGCCTGTTGTATTTGGCTCTGACAAGTCAGAGATCTGAATGGGAACATATTTTAAAAGTCGCACTGAAGAAAATGAATAGGAAAGGAAACAGCCCCCCCTCTCCCCCCCAAGAGGACAGCTAATTAGATGGGAGTCTACCCTCGGTGCTCTTAGGGAGCTCTGTGTCTCTGTGGCTCTTATTCCACCAGTCCCAGATTTCTCAGCAGGACAAGGAAAAGCTAATACCAAAACTTTGTTTCAAGAGTGAGTGTGTAGACAATGGAGAGTCTCTGAAATATGGAAATTACTTTTGAGTTGAAAGGGGGGGGGGGTGGATAGGGAATGAATATCGCTCCTCAGAGTCTGCCCAGCTCTGGAGAGTTTTAACATTTTTTTGCTTCTAGACATGCCGCAAGTTTTTGCGAAGTTTGAAATAAAATGGCCATTTTAACTTCTTTGCAACCAGGCTAGACATACTGGCTAAATGGTAAGATGACCTCCATTTGTGCTGCCCTCGCTGGCCCAGGATGGCCTGGCAGCAGAAGCAAGCGTTGGTAATGTTTAGGGTGCCTGCTTTTAAAATCAGGGTTTACTTTATTTATACTTTGCTTTTTCGCGGTGAAATGTACCCAGAGCAGATGACAGTAAACATTACAGCATGTTTAGCATGTCTTTTTTAGACAGGGGGAGTGTTGTTAGCCGCCCTGAGCCCGGCTTCGGCTGGGGAGGGCGGGATATAAATAAAATTTATTATTATTATTATTATTATTATTATTATTATTATTATTATTATTATTACCTAAACCACAAATTCAAATAAGAGAAAACAAAAAGTTCAGTAAACAAAGCATGAATTCTGTATTGCAAATCAAATTGAATCTTTATCATTGTCAATGACCAGCGTTAAGAAACCAGAATAAGAAGTGCATAGAACACTTTGTCCAGACGTTATATAATAAAGGGTGTGTGTGTTGGAAGATAAATAAATAAAAGTAGCATTATAAACATGGGCATCAACAATTCAAAAAAAAAAACCTGTAAGTAATTTTCTGGGGTTTGGTAATATCAGAAATCGGGAGCATTCAGTGGACAGGAGATTGCGCTAGATTCTAGACTTTGCCTATTAAACACGTTGTGGGAGAGAATTTGGACCGCAGTCTCTAATCATCTCCCTCCCGGCAGCTGCCCACTTGGTCATAGCTCCAGGGTGAAAGTAACCCATGACTGACTGACTCCAGAAGGCTCTGTTCATTGCAACGTCATGTGTTATTGTCAGTCTCAGTGTCACTGTTGTTGCTAGTTTACTGTGTGTGCCTATTTGCCTTTCGTCTTTAGTGTGGCCAGACACAAATGGGGCCAGGGATTCTATATTTCTATCAGTTGCGGAAAAGAGTGACCTTTTTTTTGCAGTTGCAGTTTGTCTTGCAGGAAGGACGAGAGAAGCTACAACTCACAACATTTCTTTCTCTACGTAAGTAGCAAGGATAAAGGCATTAATAGTGGTTTATCCATCAGTGCATAATCCTAAGAAACTCTGGGAATGGTAGCTCTGTGAGGAGAATAGGGGTCTGCTAACAACTGGGACGCGGGTGGCGCTGTGGTTTAAACCACAGAGCCTAGGGCTTGCCGATCGGAAGGTTGGCGGTTCGAATCCCCATGACGGGGTGAGCTCCCGTTGTTCGGTCCCAGCTCCTGCCAACCTAGCAGTTCGAAAGCACGTCAAAGTGCAATTAGATAAATAGGTACCTCTCCTGCAGGAAGGTAAATGGTGTTTCCGTGCGCTGCTCTGGTTCGCCAGAAGTGGCTTAGTCATGCTGGCCACATGACCCGGAAGCTGTACGCCGGCTCTCTCAGCCAGTAAAGCGAGATGAGTGCCACACCCCCAGAGTCGTCCGTGACTGGACCTAATGGTCAGGGGGCCCTTTACCTTTACCTTTAACAACTCTTAGCACCCTTAAACTACCATTTCCGATATTCTTTAGTGCAGGGAGCCATGAAAGTGGTATACAGTGGTACCTCTGGTTGCGAATGGGATTCGTTCTGGAGGCCCGTTCGCAACATGAAAAGAGCGCAACCCATAGCGGCGCGTCTGCGCATGCGCGGGTTGTGATTTGCCGCTTCTGCGCATGCACGTGATATCATTTTGCACTTCTGTGCATGCACAAGTGGTTAAACCCGGAAGTAACCCTTTCCGGTACTTCCGGGTCGCCGCGAGACGTAACCTGAAAGAACGTAACATGAAGTGGACGTAGCATGAGGTCCGACTGTAATAGTGTTTTAAATGTAGGGTGCAGATGTGGCCCCAGAATCAGCTGCCCTGAGGCAAGTCACCTCGTTGTTCAATGGCAGAGCCAGCGTCCTTACTCATTTCAACTGAATTAAATGACACGTAGGAAACATTCAGTGAAGCCTTTTTTTCCAGGCTGAAGTCGGGGCTTGGGAGTGTAGAGGTATAGAGGCAGCAAATCATTCTATAAATTGTGCCCCTAAATAGAAATTATTCATTAAGCCAACATATAGAACCATATGTTTAAAAGCATGGCTACGATGACTTAATGTGTGTGCTCCAGTATGAATTTCATAGCGTTGTGCATCTGCAGCTGAGATCGTGTTGAAAAACAAAAACAAAAAAAGCCCAGGCCGACTGAAATGGAAACTTTTGTGTTACTTATAATGTTAATGAAACCAGTTTATCAGGCAGTGCAGAGGAAGTGGAATATTTAGTGCCATTTAATGTCTAATCATCAGCATTTCTTTGAATAAATCACATTACATTGTCTAAAACCTGAAAAGAGTATGCTTGTAACACTTTTAATATAGAGTAGTTTTTTATTAAAGGGACACCCTTTCTGCCATCTCTGCTGGCACTTGTGCCTGCTGGAAAATTTATATTTGGCACTTCCTCCTGGTGCTATTTCTTTATTTTGAAATCGGGTGCCTTTCCTTTAGCCCTGCTTGGATTGAAGGAAAGCAGCTTTCAGTACTTTCTGGGGACTTGCCACATTCATGGCAATAAGCGGAGGAATTTGATGCAAACTCAAAACATACATGTGTACAAATAAGTGTGTGCGAGGCCCATGGTGTCTTGCTATTCAAATTCTCCCCTTCACTTTGGCTTGGCCAGACCACTAACAATGGCTACTAATTATTGGCCAGCTAAAGATGGTGCTCCCAGCTATTTTTGCCCCTGAGAATAAAGAACAGCATTTTGGGGAGGAGAGTATGAATTTTAGCGAGAAGCATCTTGACAGTCTGAGAAACCTGTTGCTGAAGGAGGAAGCCAGACTTACCTCTCTATCCTCATCTACCCTCCTACCTGGCAACTCGTACCTATATGCTCTAGAGCAGTGTTTCCCGAACTCAGGCCTCCGGATGTTTTTTGGACTACAACTCCCATCATCCCTAGCTAACAGGCTCAGTGGTCATGGATGATGGGAGTTGTAGTCCAAAAGCAGCTGGAGACTCAAGTTTGGGAAACCCTGTTCTAGGTTAACATGGTGTCCTCCACATGTCACTGAACTACAGCTCCCACCATCTTGGACCATGGGCTACAGTGGCTGGGGCTGATGGGAGTTGGAGTCCAACAACATCAGGAGGGTTTCCCCTGCTGTAGGTGTTTGCTAACACTTGGACCTGGGGCCCTTATAGCATGAGTGTTATTTGTGAGGTAGGATACACACTATAGCAATTATGTCCAATGACTGGAGGGTGGGGAATCCCTGCACAGATGTGACTTTAATCTGAACTTCACTGTCTTGAAGCTCTTGGTAACTGGTGCTGTTGTTAGTTAGCAGTAGTAGTATTACCCACCCTTCATCAGGAAGCCCCAGCAATATAAAATACAGCATTAAGCATAGTTTGAAACAAGGTACAATAACAAGCAGTGCTGGTCCAAAATACATGCATAGTCCCTTATCTTACATGGGGGTTCAGTTCCAAGGGTTCCGCCTACACATAAATACTGTGTACAGTCAAACTCTTGAAGGAGCCCATGGCTAGTGGGGGGAAGAGAGCATCCCCAGCACTCACAGATACAGCACACCAAGTGGGTCTTGCTCCCCCAAGCAAGGCAGAGAGCTTAAAAGCTCTTTTTGTGCCAAGTAACCCCAAGTGGATGCGGGTGGCGCTGTGGGTTAAACCACAGAGCCTAGGACTTGCCGATCAGAAGGTCGGCAGTTCGAATCCCCGTGACAGGGTGAGCTGCCATTGCTCAGTCCCTCCTCCTGCTGACCTAGCAGTTCAAAAGCACGTCAAAGTGCAAGTAGATATACAGGTACCCCTCCGGTGGGAAGGTAAACAGCGTTTCCGTGCACTGCTCTGGTTCACCAGAAACAGCTTAGTCATGCTGGCCACATGTCCCGGAAGCTGTACGCTGGCTCCGTTGGCCAATAAAGCGAGATGAGCGCCGCAACCCCAGAGTCGGCCACGACTGGACCTAATGGTCAGGGGCCCCTTTACCTTTTTAACCCCAAGTGGATCAGGTGTGAAAAGAGCTTTAAGCTCTCCACCTTGCTTGGAACTTGATTTGCACAGTTTCAACCGCACAAGCCAAATACATGTAGCATAAGGGATCTCTCTCTCTCTCTCTCTCTCTCTCTCTCTCTCTCTCTCTGTGTGTGTCAAATGTCTGAGGCCAGGGTTAAGAGGTGCATATTCAGCACTCACCCAAAGCTGTCTGGTGATGCTGCCAGCCGCACCTCTGTGGGTAGGGAATTCCACAACTGAAGGGATCTCATGAAGAATTGTCTCAACCGGGGCACCCCCACCACCACTCTGAACCTCTGAGGGTGTTGGAAATAACAGGAGGGCCCTCTCTGTCGGTTCTGACACCCGAGAGTGCCTGTAAGGGAAGGAGGAGGCCCTTCAAAGCGCCTGGGCCAAACCATAACATTTGACGAGTCTATCTTCGTGCTGGCTGCATAAAGCCAAGTTGCGCCACCGATGGTTCATCTCATTTTTCAAACATACAAAAAAAATTAACCCAGCTCCATTTGATACTCTTGCTGTTGCCCACAGCTGTCTGGCTCACCGTAACATTTAAGCGAACTGCAATGAACCTATAAGTCATCATAAATGAAAATGATGGCAGTCATCTTCAGGTCCTTTGATTAATGGAAATATGGGCAGTTGGACACAGACTAGATGGTTATAAATGCTGCTGTCGGAGGAAAATAATTATTATATTAATAAGGAAGCTGTGTGGAAGCGGGCCCGTGGGGTGGGGGAGAAAAACTGTTGTGTTGTGTGCTTGTGTCTTTTGCCTTGGAGCCCACACACACACCTTGCCAGATGATCCGATGCACATTTTAACACAATTGCAGTGCAGCAGTGTGTCTGCTTGGATCCTTCTACACACACTTTCAGACAGGAATAGATTTTTTTTTATGACTTAATACTAGCTCTAACTAGATCTTGAAGATTGACTAAGTCAATTGTGTTGTGCGTGCATATGCCACTTTGCAGCAAGGGAGTGAGGTGTTGAGGGTGGGGGCTAAAGAAGGAAGGAATGGCGGGGCGCGAGAGGAGGAGAGAGCGATCCCCTGAATATCTTATTATACCTGAAACAGTGTTCTGATATGTACTAAATATTGTGACTACCAGAAGCCCCACAATAATTGATTCACCCACACACCCATTTAGTCTGCGAGCTGTTCGTTTTACAAATTCTACAATCTTTTAGAAATTCTTTCAGTGGAGAAGATTGCTGCTTGGCTTCAGATTCATTATGGTGATTGAATCCTCTTCAATAGAGAACTGTTTAAAAGGAGCACATCCATGTGTGTCTCACTCAGAGCGAAGGCACATAGGTTAAAAGCTTGTCTGTGTGGCATAATTCACGGCTGCTATGCCAAACAATCACTTTTTATTGTGACCTTCATAAGATACAAAACGCAGCTAGCTTTTTTCTTTCTCCCCCCCCCCTTTTTTCTGGTAACAGCATAGTTTTAGCTATCAACATCTGAAGCTCCTGGAATTCCTAATTAGATAACCAATTAATAATGTAGAATAGAATGAGCTTTTTTTTCCAGATGCAAAATCATAATTAATCTGAGTACTAAAAATAAAAAATAAAAAAATCCCACCACCCAAACTGCTGCCCGTCTTTATATCAGAGAGAGGGGAAGGAAGGGGGAAAAAATGTAGACTAGGTATTTAAATATTCTGGCACACCTGAACCTTGGCCATCCGTCATTGTTATGACTTAAAACATCGCTGACTAAATTAGGTTTTGTTTGTATAGAGCTGGGAGAGTCAGATGGCTTGAATGACAAAATTAGAACATGCTCAAATCGGTGCAACAAAACTGCATGAGAGGGGAAGATGTGAGGAGCGAGGACGGCTGGCAGTGTTGTGCTGAAATCCTTCTGTGTTGTGTTGTGTTTATAAGTGTGTGTGTGTGTGTGTGCGTGTGCATATTTCCCCCTCCTGTCCTCTACAAATCACGGCAACAATAGAAAACTGAGACGGTTCCTCTAGTCAGGCGAGAGCCACTTACAAACACACCCCTCCCTCTTATCACATTTATAGATTAAAGGAAATCTTTAGCATTACGAACAACCTCTATTGTCTCTGTTTTGTCAGTGGGACACCGCAACAACAGCAGCACCTAAATCCTAAAGGTGTACATAATACCCAAGAGCATGGCTGTGTATGCACTCACGTTTACTCTGCATCTGGTGCTGCAATAAGTGCACACGTGACGTTCGACACAACCCATATCTATCCTATCATTTCTTAGGAAGTACTGTGCTTTGATGTGTTTCCTCCCCCACACAACCAGCTTTGATCTGAATTGAGGGGGGAAATGACCTAGCTGTGTTTTATGCCACTGATGGGTACACAGCCCATGTCTCAAGAGCAGTGCTCCGTCCAGTGTCATATTGCCCCACCAGAAATCTGGGGGCTGAAGGGATGCTATGCCGAGAAGTCTTGGCCATATTTCCACCACTGAAACACCGCCGCCAGGCTTGACTTCAGCTAGTCTATTGATAACTAACTGGGAGGGTTCACCTTTTGTTGTTTAGTTGATTAGTTGTGTCTGACTCTTCGTGACCCCATGGACCAGAGCACGCCAGGCGCTCCTGTCTTCCACGACCTCCCGCAGTTTCGTCAAATTCATGTTGGTTGCTTCTATAACACTGTCCAACCATCTCATCCTCTGTCGTCCCCTTCTCCTTGTGCCCTCAATCTTACCCAACATCAGAGTATTTTCCAGAGTTCACCTAGTCCATTGTTATTTTTAGTTTCACAGGGTTCTGTACCTCTTTCCAACCAGAATGGTTTTCAAAGTGGTCCACAGTAAACCTCCCCCCCCCCCGAAAGCTGCCTTATACTGAGTCTGCAACCACAGCAGGCGCTGTGATTCTCCAGCATTTGACTTCACCCCCAAGAGGCACACTCCATTGTCTCTCAAGACAGACAGAAGCCGACAACTGAGTCTGCCAGCTGGTCTATCTAGTTCAGTATGATTTATACGGATTGGCATTGGCTCTCCAGTGTTTTGATAAGGTTGTTTTTCCCAATCTTACCTGCAGGTGCTGGGAAGTGTGTATATGTATACGTGTACATATATATGTATACGTATATGTGTAGCTATCCCTATCCCCATCCCCATCCCCATCTTCTTTGTTAAGCTCTCTGTTTTTTAAATGCTAGGCACTGTCAGTCGCACAAAAACTTCCCTGACTCCTGGGTCTGTTCTCCCTGAGAAGTGGTGGTAGCAAAAGAGGGGTGGCTGGAATAGATGCACTTTAAAGCCCTTTCCCCCTTAGAGCCCAGTGGCTGCTCCTGCTGCTGCTGTTTTGGGTAGTCGGTTTACACACAAATGTGTATATAGATGTTATCTGTGGTGCCTGCAACTCACTGGGACTGGTAGGTTGTTCAGGGTGTGAGTGGCGCTGAAGCCAATGGCAGGCAGAACCAAGTAATTCTAGATTTGTCCGTATCCTCCTCTCTGCTGAGTTCTATAGGGTAATGCTGAAACTAAGGGGGAGGACACTGAAAGCCAGGACCACCCCCCCCTCCAGGCTTGTTTGCAAGAAAGGAAACGGCAAGGCGGGTAAGTTGGAGCTACCACCTTTTAAAAAGAACATCCAGTTATTAATGTCTATACCGCATCATGAAAAATAGCAGAGCAGTGTGCAATGATATAACATAAAACACCATTTATTTATTTATTTAAAAATACAGATACCTTTAACAGAACTGTCTAACCAAAAATAAAACTTATGCACCTCCAGACACCCGGAAGTAAAACGTGAAGATATGCCAGCCTAATCTCTGTTGTTGGTCCCCACAGCATGGGACCAACAACACCAAATGTCTGACTTCTGGTTGAGGTCACCCAGGTCTCTGTAGCATGCAGGGGGCAACTAACAGTGCTCATTTAGATGAGTTCAGTGGTCAAGCTAAAATATAAGGGCTTGGGCAGTCCATAAGGCATTCTACTAGTTCCAAATTGTTCAGGGCTTCATATATCAACACAAGAGTATTGAACCCAGCCTGGTAAGCTACGGGCCACCAGTGCAGAGGTTTTTGCAGACGTGTAGTACGCTGTTGGCCACCTGCCTCCATCAGCAACCAAGCTGCTGCATTCGGCACCACCTGCAACTTCCAAGGGCAGCCCCACATAGAGAGCATTACAGTAATCCAGCAAGTAATGCACATTGCCAGTTTAGGGGGGGGGGGATAATTTTCAGACCATTAGAACCCAGAATTTAAAATGACCTAATTGCACCACTTAAGAGAGTTGAATTCTAAAGACTCTGGATAGGGAGAATGATATTAGCAACTCACATTAGGGAGATATACAAATATCAAAAAGCCCATGTATATCTCCATGCATTATCATATATATATATTTTAACAATAATTAAATTTCCTGAAATTTTGCTGTTACTTTTGAAGTCTGCAGCACAAGCTTATCTCACATTGGTCTTCTGGTGTTGAGTTATGGCGCTCTCCTATGTCTCGTAGAAGAATGGGGAGGAGGAGATTGGAAAAGAACAGATGTTTGTGTATAAGCCATTTCATGGGAATGGCAAATTTGATTGGATGCCATGGGTGTTTTGGGTACCAGAAACTAGTTGACGTTATATTACAGGGATAGCCAACATGATGCTCTCCATATGTTGGTGCATTTCAACTCCCATCAGCCCCAAGCAGCATGGCCAAATGGTCAGGGACCATGGGAGTTGTAGTCCAGCAACATCTGGAAGGCACCACATTGGCTGTCCCATCTTAGCAGTGGAGGAAGACTTTCCCCAGACACCTGGTATTTCATATTCAAAAACCATCAGGCTTGAACAGATGAATGCCTTTGAATCCCACACTTGGGATTCTTCAATTACTTCTCGCAACTTGAACATCAGAAGGTAAGAAGAGCCTGCTGGACTTGGTCAATGGCCCATCTAGTCCAGCATCCTGTTTTCGCAGTGGGTCACCAGATGCCTATGGGAGCTGATCACAACTTTACTCTGCCCACTTGTGATTCTCAGCAACTGTTGTCCAAAGCCATGATGCCTCTGACAGTGGAGGTAGAATGTAGCCATTGTTGTCTCCCATGAATTGGCCCAACCCTCTTTGAAGCCATACATGTTGACGGCCATCATACCCTCTTGGAAAGTCAGAATGTCAAAAGTGTAATTTCGCCATGAAATGTGACTTTTCAGCAGCGAGATCTATCACTGGTTTTCTTCTTGTTTTAACTTGCTACCTTCATTTTGTGATTGTGAAATACGGTATTTGCTTTATGTTATCATATTGAAAATTGTCTTTTAGTATTTCACCTCAGATTCGGACTGCATAAAGCGGGCTTCATGGATACAGATTCAAAGGGAGTGCATGATATTGCAGGTATTCTTACCCATAATTCTATTGCATTTAAATATGTTGCACATTATTAGATGTTTTTAACATAAATCAGTGGCTAGCGTATTCACTGGGTAGCACAATACAGATCAGCAGAATATTTCTGCTTCTTTATAGTTCCGCATCCTACCTCAGAAGACCCCTGTCCACATAAAAAATGTTATTGTAGTAATAATTTTTTGTGACATTTATAGCTTAAAGACTTTGTGCAAATTTTTTTATTGACAAATCTACTATGAATCAACATACATGAACACAATAAAAATGCACGAGATATATGCATTATAGCGGAAGTTTTGTCAATAGGGCATCACATTGATCTGTGCTCTTTGGGGCTATTTGTGGAGCTGTAGGCATGCGTTTTGCCAAAGACTGCAAACGGTTGAACTGCCTCAGAATACAATTATACGTGAAAAGGAAAAGCCTTGATTCCAGCTACTTGAATGCTCAGAAGTCCTGATTCTGACCAGTGTTGATAATCAACTTTCGCCCACCTAAGAGAATCAAGCATGTTAAGAACAGAAGAACAGAAGAAGACATAGAAGAGCCCCTGCTGGCTCAGGTCAGTGGCCCATCTAGTCCAGCATCCTATTCTCACAGAGGCCAAACAGATGCCTGTGGGAAACACACGAGCAGGACCTGAGCACAAGAGCACTCTCCTCTCTAGCAACTGGTACCCAGATGCATTGCTACCACCCACTGTGGAGGCAGAGCATAGCAATCGTGGCTCTTATATCTGTAAGGTTGGAAGGGACACCAAATATTACCTGTGATCCCTCATTGCACTGTGTTGGACTGGAGGAGCCTTTGGGTTCCTTCCAAGTCGACAATTCTATGATAAGTTTGTCCAGTGTTTGTCCACAGAGTGTCCAGTGTTCAGGACCCAGTGTGCAGGCACTTCCACACATTTTGAGGAGTTTGGGTGGACCTTTCTCAAAAAGCTCATCTCTACCCCACATGACAAATCACATTAGAAACTTTCAGCTTGAGCTGGATGCAGAGTTAGGAGCACATAAGGCTTAGACATGCCTAACTACGCCAGACTGGAGATGTAGAGGACTTTGAAAATCAGTTTGCAATATGACGTGCAGGTGGGGGGATTGCTGCTTACAAGAGTTTTTCTTTTTTAAAAAATTAAAATAAAATAAAAATCCTACTATGCTGAAGTGCCGGATCATGCTCAGAATAGCCCTTTGGATTTTGATATATCTAAGTCAGTGGTTCTCAACCTGTGGGTCCCCAGATGTTGTTGGACTACAACTCCCAACAGCTCTGGCCTGGCTAGCTAGGGGTGATGGGAGTAGTAGTTCAACAACATCTGGGGACACAAGGTTGAGAAAGTCTGATCTAAGTGATAGATGGTACTACTGCAAGACTTCAATGTTCTACAGACTTCAGGGATCTGAATATGAAAGCTATATATGAAATATGAAAGCTATCTATCTATCTATCTATCTATCTATCTATCTATCTATCTATCATCTATCTACATACCAGTTCAACCTTTGATCAGCTCTGTAAGCAGGAGGACCCCAGTTTCCAGCATTTCTCGTTTAAAAAGATCAGACGGCCGGTGAAACACCTATAATAAAAGACCTTTATCTGAGACCCTGAAGATTGGCTGCCAGTCAAGAAAGACAATACTTGGCTAAATGGATGGATGGATAGTCTGACCTGGTATGTTCTTATTTGATAGGCTAAACCCTGTCCTGCTTCTCTCGGGTTCTGTGGTTAGACTTCTTCTGCAGATGCTTGTACATACTGCAAGTCAATGCAGTGCACTGATATGCAGGTTCTACAGTTCATGCTGCCACTTGTGCAAAAGGGTGTGCAAACTCTTGCATTTGTCTGCATGCAGAACATATTTGGATTTAATTTCACTTTCATCATGCAGCATTCTTGTGCAAGATGCAAAACAGCTGAAGATTCCTCAGGGTGAAGGACACCTTTGGACACCAACCCATTGTTAATTAGCCAATTGATGAAGAGCCCAAGCTTTCTAGGTAAGAGAAATAGTGTGACTACTAATTTGGAGCTAGACACAAACTTTTCCCAGTTAACTCTTAAGCTAATCTACTCAGAATTTGGGCATGATGTTAAAACAGAGTTTGGCTCAAGAGTGCATATAAGTATTATGTACTGTTGGAACTGGTACATTCCCTGTATAATAAAATATCTGAAGTTGCCATTGTTTGTGCATTAAAAACAGTAAGGCTAAGACATCTGAAAATTAGAATTCTATGTCAGACTGTGAATAGCCCACGAGCCCACAGTCTTTCATTAAAATCTGTTTGACATTTTTTGTTATGCGCAGAGAGCCAAAAGGATGCCAGAATGCTTGATATTTGTGATTACATCCTTCTGCTAATACAAGACGCTCAAAAAATTGTATTAAAACATTAGCTGCAAAAGGCTGAGCAGTGAAAATACAAATAAATAAATTAAACTTCTGGGTTCTGTGTGGTGTTTTGTTTTGTGTGTGTGTGTGTGTTTTTTTTTTTTTTTTGCATTTAAAAGGGAAACAGACCACAATATGATCTACTGCATTTAATAATTCTGTAAGCAAAGAGTCACATTTTTAATTCTTCTTTCTCTAAACAGAAGTGCATGGATAAGGAATGTGTTAATTCTCACACACACCCTCCAAGGTGGGTGAGGGGGGGGGATGTAAAGTGCAAATTTTTAATCGTTCCTTGGGAATCGTGTAATGATCGCAAGTCACATGACCTGGTAGAAAAAGATATTATTTTGTCACAATAATGCAAGTAAATTATCTCACTGGCAACTCGCTTAAAGGTCACGGGGATCATCTGATGCAGAAGATGGAAATTTCTCCTGCCAAAACAATATTGACAGCTTATCAAGCAGGATGGAGAAAATACAATGATATAATAGAATGTAAGGTAAGATAACACTTGCTACTGGAGGCAGAAAATATGACATGGCATTTCAATTTTAAGGTTATGTGCAGGATGATATGGTATAGAAGCTCAGAGACAAAACAGTGTTACTTGCATGTGAATTTTATTGGTGCGAATGCAGCTACAGTATTTTAATGTACAGGGGGCTGATTATACAAATCTGATGGAAGGAAAGGGACTCTGCACTATGGATTCATTTGCAAATAGATGACAGAACATGAAATGAGGGTGGATTTTATTCTTATCTTACCTCATTACGGCCAAATGAAGGCCAGGATCCAAAGGACCATGCAAGTGGTTCTGTGTACCCAGGAAGACTTTGGACTTTTGCAGTGTCAGCTTGCTGCAAATGTGTGTGTACACTTTTCAGAAATTATATGAGCATGTAGATGGGAGGCAGGTAGGCGGGTGAGGGTGACAGCAGGTTCACACTTGCCTGACCTCCATGCATTCATTATAAAGCCTGAAGAACTCCTGAACATACAAGTGTAAGAAGAGAGGGGCTCTCTCCGCACAATCAGGGGCTCTGCTTTCCTGGTTGCACATGCAGGAGCTATTTGGGGAACTGTTGGCAGAGTGCATGCTTTGAGGTCGCAGGTTCAATCCCCATTACTTCCAAGCAGATGGATATCAAAAGGGTACAGACACAGTCAATGGAGAGGCCAGAGGCCAGGCACAGGTTATCAGGCAGACAAGATGAAAGGGTGAGAGGCAGGAAGTGTGGTCAGAGAGAAGCTGGGCACAGAGACTAAGAACATAAGGATGCCACAGCCTGCTGGGTCAGGCAAATGGCCCACCTAGTTCAGCATCCCATTCTCATAGTGGCCAACTAGATGCCTCTCTTGGGAAACCCAAGCATCAGAGCACTCTCTCCTCCTGTGGTTTCCTGCAACTGAGATTCAGAAGCATTACTGCCTCTCACCTTGAAGAGCACAACCATCATGGCCAATAGCTACCATAGAATCATAGAGTTGGAATGTACCCCAAGGGTCCAACCACCTGCAATCCAGGACCCTTTTGCCCAATGTGGGTCTCGAAACCCCAACCCTGAGATTAAGAGTCTCATGCTCTATCAACTGAGCTGCTCGTTCAAGATCCCTCTCCTCCATGAATGTGTCTAATTCTCTTTTAAAGCCGTCTAGGTTGGTGGCGGTCACTGCCTTCTGTGGGGGCATGTTTCGTAGTTTGTGCTGTGTGAAGCAGTCCTTTCTTTCACCTGTCCTGGACACTACATGAAGATGGCATGGCAGACCACCAGTTATCTTCTGCATCTCATAGGGACCATGGCTGCAAATGTTTTCATAGGCCATGGTGTGTCTGGATTGGGTTGTAGGACTCCAGGTGACCACATTAAAGCTGGGAGGTGAACCAACTTTTCTCAGGCTGGACCTGCAACTTAGAAGGAACCCTTTCCCCCAACAGGCAGTGTGCCTGGTGTTCTGGAAACCAGGGGGCAATGTACTGAAGCCCAGCTGCTAGAGACTCTGATTCCAAACCAACCCTAGCGTTTTCTATAGAGTTCCCAAGTCCTAACTGGGCACTGACAAAACCCAGTCCAACAAATGCATGACTTGGCACCATCTCCCTGTCTTGTCTTTGCCCTCTTCCGCCAGCCAATTAGAGTGGAGTGTGGGGAAACATTGGACGATATTGCACAGTGTATTTGTTTGAATAGGTGTTATCAGGGAGACACCCAAGTGGCAGGGGGAGAAGAGACACTTCAGGAGAGGGGGGTGTCACTGGCAGCCATGTGTTCCCCATACATCTAGTTAGGGCCCTATATCTCCTGGAGCAAGATATCTTCCTGCCATGTGAAAGTATAGCAAGAACAGACCTTGTTGAAATTTTATTGGCAATGGATGGGAGAAAGCCAGCTTGGTGTTTGGCCAACGGTGCATTTAGGAGAGAAGAGGAGACATTAACTAGGGTGAATCTGCATTGATGATGTGAAAATCAGAAACACAAGTGTTCTGTTTCTTCAGCATGCCCACACATAAGGAGAAGGCAGAGAAAACCTTCTGACTCGTGAGATGTATGCTTGAAGCTTGTCTTCTCTCTCTCTCTCTCTCTCTCTCTCTCTCTCTCTCTCTCTCTCTCTCTCTCTCTCCCATCACCCCACCATGCCTGATAGAATTAAGAGTCTTCAATGCATGTTGTTTACCCAGCTGCTTCTGAACAATGCATTAAAAAGGGGGGGGAAATGACTGGCAATTTGCTTATTCAACTCTTGTCTACAGAGTTCCTTTTCTCCTCACCAGCTTTCTCTCCATGGCTCTCCCCACACCCAGTGCTGAACACAGTTGTGCTAGCTGGAGCTGATGGGAGTTGTAGTTGCCTTAAAGCATCTGGGGGGCACCAGGTTGGGGAAGGCGGGTGGAGTCAATCGTCAAACGCGCCATGAGTGCTCAAGAATTCAGCCGGTATAGAATACATTACATTTCAGCCGAAATCCATTTGGTTTGAGAAATCTGCTTTGCATCTGCTATGAAAGATTGTCCGGGAGAAAGAGAGACACTATTCACAGGCTCATTACGCAGGGGAAACCGCTTCTGTGGGTGTGTTTTAAACAACAACATAAAAAACACACGCACCACAGTTTCGTGTCAAAAACCCATGCAATATAAACAAAGACACAGTACTTGAACTTAGCACTAAAATGCTGACGAATTTTCACGATGACTTTTAATAATAACAATAATAATACGTAATCACAAACCAATCTGGAAATGTGGAAAACTGAATTAACCATTAGAAACATGAGAGGCTGGGAGAAAGCAAATCTGACAGGTTCACCCATTGCCACACACACACACACACACACACACACACACACACACACACCAGTATAAATACTTTCCTGAGGCTTCTTCCCAGTGTGGTGATTATTTATTGTAAAACTCAGGTTGATGACCCTTGGCTATTCCTTCTGTTCCCCTCCTATAATATAATACCTGATGTGGGAAAATGGGGAGAAGCTGGGTTGATCTCTAAGGTGAAAGGAAATAATACATTGGATCATTGCTTTATGTGCTGAGGAGGGCAGGAGAGATGCATCACTATTTTTTTCATGACATCCAGTTAATTGTGCTGTTTCCATGAATGGAGAAGAATACTCTGTTTTGTGTTTATGTACATAGCTCAGCTTCTTCCCCATAGCTTTTGAAATATATATGTGTGAGGTACCATGCTCAAGTGGGGAAGGGTCGCATGGCATCCTTTTGTGTTTCCCTTTTAAGAGTCAGGTATGGCTAACCATTAAAATTATATCGTGGATTTTTGAGAGATCCGTCCCTTATTAAAGCTGAGAGCAGCTCAAAGGAGAAACATCAGTCCCTTTTCATGAAAGGAATACTTAGGAGATGACAAACAGCACTTCAGATTGAATCACGGTGAGGTGGGTCATCCGCAGCTTTTCAATGTAAAGAGGCATTTTTATATCTCTCTATACTGTTACGAATTTTCCTCGTTGAGTAGAACACGCAGAGGAAGCTCAAGGCCTGCGTCTGTGCTGGCTCCTGCTGAATTGGGTGAGAGAACCACCCTCCCCTCCCCTAATAATTTTGCCCCTTGGGGAGCCCAAGATGGCTTAGCAGGTTGGAGACCAGTCCCTATATTAGGTACAGCTCCTCAGCAAGCCCAAGCAGCCAGGGTCATCCAGGGTCCTGTGGGTTTGGGAGGCAAGATCTACTAGGAAGGTTGCCTCCCTCTGTTTGGGCCCATGAAATAGGGACGTCCTGTTCCATCATCATAATAACAAAAAGTCTTATTATTTATACCCCGCTCATCTGGCTGGGTTGCCCCTGCCACTCTGGGCTGCTTCCAGCATATATAAAAACATAATAACACATTAAACAAAAACTTCCCTACACAGGGCTGCCTTCAGATGTCTTCTAAAGGTTGATTACTTATCTCCTTGGCTCAGGGGTCAGATAACTCCATGCCCTCCAATATTTCTCCCATGGGAGTGTGAGTTTGGAGCCTCTGATCCACAATCAGAGGGAAGGCCAAAGAGAAATGGAAGGGCATCAAAATGACTGAACCTGTAATTTGAACCCCGAAGTAGCTGTTGATCTACTTGGCCTGAGAACTTTGTGAAATCCCAAGATAAGGAGCCATGGAGGCATCTGCACGGTGTGGGGCTTGTGCTTTCTCAGGCAGTTTACTTATTTGCTGCTGGGATCGTTCCTGCAAGTTTTGGCAGTCATTTGCTGTTGAGTTGTGCTTTTTGCATGTTTGTGGTGGTGGGAACTGTTTAATGGTTTTTAGAAATTGCTCAGAAAACTGTGTGTGCTGCAGTAGCACAAGGGAAAGATTGAGCAGGGCTTTTGAGTAATGCAGCTCTAGTGCTGAGGTTTGCACCTGGGCTTAAAAATATTTGAAACACATTTGGGCTGCCAAATGTGGGAGACAGGGTAAACTGCTCTGGGATGTGGAACTGTGACTAAGAGTGTGTACCACAGAGAAAGAAGAAGGCATGAAGAGATCGTGATGGACTGGAAGCTTGCTTGAAAAGAGAAAACTGTGGGTTAAAAGTTTAATTGTGTTTCATTATCTGTTTTTATGATGTGCGTTCTAATGCCTTTGATAACTTTTCTGTTAGTTTTCTACACGGAAGCTGTATTATGCTGTTTGTTTGTACACCTGGGGACAGATGTCTTATTCTTTGCAGGGGGTGGGTAATGTCGTGAGTTTGGGGGGAAGTAGGCTGTGTGCAAGAGCCTTCTAACCCCTGGACCCAGCAAGTGTTAAAATATGAGCCAAGCTAGCTTCCTGTGTTGAGGTGATCGCCTGGGTGATGGGCCATTAAGAGAACAAAGGAAAGGGGGTTCTGTGTGAGATGGCAAATGAGTGGGGGGTCCTCCGTCAACAGACAAAGCCATGGTTTGGAGTATAGTGTTAGCAGTGATGTGACGTAGAAGGAAAGCTGCAAGCTGGAGGCAGTGGGAGAACAACGTTTGAGAACATTGTTTGATTTCTGTTTGAATCCAAGGCTGTGGTTGTGGGAGAAACAAGACCCTTTTGGGGTACTGATGCTGTGATTGGGTTGAATATATATATGTGTGTGTGTTTGTAAATAAACCATACATCATAAAGACACCACAGTCTCCACTGTGCCTCATTCCTAAAGGAAAAGTGAACCCTGAGGTGGCATGTGACAACATGTTGTACCTTGAAAGAAGAATTATGCAATTGAATGGGGTAATTTCTAGCACATACACACCCAAAAAACAATTGTTGATCTCTGGGATGTTAATGGACTGGGGTCTACTTTTCAAACCTCTCCTGGTGCCAGGGACAGCAAGTATCACATCTCCAGTTTTTGACTAAAAGAAGCATTGCTTTGCCAAGATATAATTTGCGGAGACATATTTATGTGCAAAATAAAATACAAACAAACAGAACACTGAGGGTTTAACACTTGTTGGATCTGAACGTTCCAAAATGGGAATGGTCCAAGATACATATGTTGGAATATCCAAGATGTGGAGATATTTATCTGGCAGCCAAACTCACATTTTCAAAAGCAAGCGAGCCAGAACCTAAAAATAACACGACTGATTTAAGAGCAATTAAGAAGCAGCCATTCTCTCCATGGCGAAACAGAAAGGCTGTGGAAGTGGAGGTAGAGTGTGACTCCAGGCTGGCCCTGCCATACAAGGCTGCAGTGGCCTATCATAAAAGGGTTGGGACACCTGGATGGCACAGCAAACTTTCTGAAGTTTTTGCCTTCAGAATGTGGTTGTGAGGGGTGGAGAGACAGAGAGATGGGGACATTCCAGCTCTACTGCAGGCAGCAAACTGTTTTATACATGCACTGGTCTGACTGCCCTCTACACAGAAATATTTCTATGAGCCACTAGTTCAAGTGTTATGCCAAGGGAAGAAGTATCATTCATTTATTGTATTTTTTTTAATGCTACCCTTTCTTCAAGGAGCTCAAAGTAGTGGTTTCTCACCTTTTTTTTATTCCCGGCAAAAAGCCCACAAGGTGGGCTAGGCTGAGAGTTAGTGACTGTCCCAGGCGAAGCAATCCCAAGTCCAAGAAGCTGGCATAACTTACCTGTATCCATTCAGGAGTGGGAGAGTTGGAGGGGCCTTGAAGTTGCCCATCAACCATGACCACCTGGATAAGAGATGGAGGTGGTTTTAAGGTAGCACAACCTGTTTGATTGCACTGGGTGCCACACTGCGGGGGGGGGGCACTATGCTGTAGAACGGAGCATGAGAGGAGAGGGGGCACCAAATGTTAGCGTCGCACAGGATACTGCTGAAATCTGAGATCCCAGTGTCCGCCACTGGAGGAAACTAAGCAGACACGCAGAACTCCAGAACACAGTCTTCTCTGCTAGGCTGAGAGGCATTGTATTTCTGTTTATAGTAATTGTTTCTAATTTTGGTATCTGCACATATAAAGTAGCGCATGCGAAGTTTGTACTAATTCATGTCCTCTGCTGCCCTTTTGGTGATGAGCATCCTGTCTGGAAGGCTCTCATTGGCTGGTTGAGCTGCTCAAAACCCTAAGAGGCCTTGCCTGCTATTGGCTGAGCTCTACAGTTCCCACAGCCGGGAAAAGGCAGGTGAGTTGCCACATGACAAGGTGAGAGGGCCTCTCTTATTGTGCCGTGATTGCTTAGTATTCTAGCTATCCTGGCTAAAGCCTCTTGAAATTTGTTTCTGGTTTTTGTTGATGGGAGTTTCCAGGCTGCCCCCGCCTTCTGACTAGGTTGAGCTTGCAAATACGAGCCCACGCAGAGTTCCAATTTCCTACTTTCTTTTCAAATAGCAGCCCTTCTTTCATTCCTTTGCTGCTGTTTTCTGCCCAGGTAGTGCAAAGCACTTACTTCTTTCCTATTCAGGGGAAGAAAGAAAGAAGAATTCCAAAGTCTTAGAAAGGGCAAACAATGGCCCTTGTTTATTTTTGCAACGTTTTAACTGGTTCACTGAGGAACTAAGCCTTGTTAAAGGGGATTTTACTCTGGGTCATCCAGAGTTTGAGGGGTTCTGCAAGAAAATAAAAGTGATTGGTTCTCTCCTCTCCACCCCACCCCCTTCTGCCTCAACAAAAGCTTTCTCCGCAGCAGTTAAGAGTGCTTAATCCAAAAACCTGGTCTTACTGGACTGAACTAGTCAATAGGAAAATTGAATTATGAAAACAAGGGGGAAAGGGGATGGTGTGGGAATAGGCCCTATGCAAATATGAAGTTGTAAAAAATATTTTTGAGGCTTTGGGATTCTGTGACACATTAGGAATGCAAGAAGATGCCTCCTGCTGAATCAGATCATTGGTCCATCTTGCTCAGTGTTGTCCACACTGAGTGGCAGCATCTCTCCAGGGTCTCAGGCATGGATCTGTGCCCAGCCCTATCTGGAGATGCCAGTAATCGGAGCCAAATCCTGTGCAGCCAAGACAGCCAATGTTGTGCCCTCAAAGTGTTTTGGACTGCAGCTCCCATCAGCCTACATCAAGTATGGCCAGTGATCAAGAATGATGTGAATTATAGTCCATAGCATTTGGATGACACCATGTAGACTACCCATAGCTGTCAACTTACAGACTTGAAAATAAGGGACCAGCAGCCTCAAAATAAGGATTCAGCAGCCAAAATAAGGGATTTTAGTCAACCAGCAGCCAGACGAAGCCTCAAGCAGTGGTTCCCACAGCGCAGCAACCCGGCAAAGGGGATGCAGCAAGGAAAACCACCGTCACCTCTCCGCTGGGAAGCGCTGAGCACAGGCGAGTCCCCAGGCAACACGGCCGATTTGATCGGCACAAGGCATGCAAGCTCCACCCCCCAGTTGTTCTTAGACTCCTTATTGGGTGAGCAATGCAGCCAAGCAACACAGTTGGAGCCTCCCTCCTCCCTGGCTGGCAGGGAGGGAGGGAGAGGAGCTGCTTCCTTTGAAACCCGGGAAATTTAAGGGACATCATCAATAAGGGACAGCAGCGGGAAATGGCGCTGGGATAAGGGAGTTTCCCTCCAAATAAGGGACGGTTGACAGCTATGAGACTACCCCTGGATACTGGATCCAGGTTGAACGATAGTTCCCAAAGTAGCAGCCCACTGATGCCTAAAATCAAAGAAAGCGAAAAGCACACTATGCAGGGTAAATTAATGCTGTATTTGTTTACCTGTGATTTAACCTCATTAAAGAATTTGAGTTCTTTGGTGCAGTGTGTTCTTCGAGAGTGTGGTGCAATGTGGGAGGGACAACAGCTCAACAGCCTGGGTATTTTTCCAACTCTGGCTGTTCTTCTCTAAAAATCCAAACAACCCTAGCAGGTTGAAATCCTGATTTGCAGCCTTTCATCAACTAATAATCACCATTCAATGGTTTATATCCACCACTGTCAAAGAACTCATCTCCTGAGCTATACTGAACCTCACCTACCAGAAATCTAGAGAGGCACCTGACTGCGTTCAGCCCTAGTTATTGACTTGGGGTGTTTCCAGATAGGGGCATAATATTGTAAATGAGTTCCTGAAATATTGCAGTTGGGTTGTTGGTAGAGGTGTTGGAGAGTTCTGATGAAAATGGGAGTGTTGATTGCTAATGTTTGCTTATTCAGCCCATGTCTGCAAATCAATCCAGTGAATACGATCAAAATTCTCTGTTGTTGCTTTTCATCTGCAAGCAATACAAAACTGATTATGTTTACCCTCCCCTTTTGGTTTGCATTTCCTTTACATCAAAATGAATGGGGTGGAACATGAGAATGACCAAGTATTTTTTGGTTATCTATGTAATTAATTAGATAACATACGTTATGTACTTTTGCAACAAAGGACAGTGAGATGAATAATGTAGTTTTGGGTGGAAGTTGAACTGCAGCAGATTGGAAACAGGGCTACCATTGACAGATACAGAGCAGAACAGAAAACTGGGTTTTCTTACATCTCTAGTTGTTAGCAACAATTTTTCCCCAATCAGATTTATTCCAGAAAGAGTAAATCTGGGGGAAATGGACTGGGAAATGCAGAATAGGTTTTAATGGCAACAATTTCATGTGGATGCTGCATACTCAGTAGCAAGTCAGTGGTAGAAATTACTTACTTGTTAATTCAATTAATTTATATCCTGCCTTTCCTTCAAAAAGCTCTAGGTGGTTATGTGGTCTCCTCCTGGTATACACTGATGTACATAAGAAGCACTGATCCCACAATAAACACCAATAGAGAAGCACCCCACCCCCATGTTTCCTGCCAACGAGGTTTGTCAAATTCTTACATGGCATTAGATTTGGGGAGAAGACAAGTTTTTATGGCAAATCTGTTTCTCTCTTTCTGTCTCCTGGCATATTTTGACCTTTTTTGAATCGTTGCGGCCCAGAATTCAATAACGTAAACACTTTTGGGATACTGACAAATCAGAGATTATATTTCCATACATTTTATTTTCACCCACATCTGTGAATCTAATATTGACCTGGAGTTATCTGTGATAGAGAAGTTATTAATTTTGACAGATATAAGGGAGAAGCTCATATCCTCCCTTTTACAAACACCTAATATTAATACCATGGGATGTAAACGGGATCTCCAGAATGTCTTGGATACTAGGTGGGGTGGAATGATACCAAATCAAAATTTTGATAATGAAAAAAGGGGGCAGATTAATTTTGGAGGAAATGGATGACACTGATAAAAATATATTTCTTATTAAGTATATGTGGGAGGGGAAATTTAAGCTTAAGCTCCCCACCACATTCTACAATTGACTTAAAGCTTTTATCCACATGCATATTTATTTATTACATTTATTCATCATTTCTATTCCAGATGCCTCAAGGTGGCAAGCATACTTCCACCCCTGCCCCACCTGTTTGATCTTCGCAGCATCCTATCTGCGAGGCTGGTTAGAATGAGAGAAGTTAACTGGCCCACTGTTACCTAGTCTGTGTACACCTTATGCATTTAAAGCACACTCCCCACAAAATCGTAGAAGCTGTGGTAGTTTGTTGAGGGTGCTGGGAATGGTAACTCTGTGAGGGTTGAACCAGAGTTCCCAAGATTCTTTCAGGAGGGAAATGAGCTGTAAATGTATGGTAGATTTCAAGACTGAGTGGTGATTTAGATCTCAGCCTCCACAACCTTGGTCTGCCACTCTAACCACTATGTCTCGCTTTAGCAAGTCATGGGACAGAGTTCCAGACTAGAATCCTCCTGTCTAGTATACAGGCTTTGCACATGCATATAAATTTCACTGTCCTGGAGCATATAATCACCCCACTTCCATGTTTGAATCACTACAGGATGTACATACCACATGCACCATTGATATCTGACTACTCTGCTATGGTGAATTCTCACCTGCTCTGACATAGGGAGCTAAAATACGCATCCTTGTCTCATCAAGTGCAAAGGGTGTGCACGTACAGGGCCGGTTTACCCATAGGCGCTAGGGGTGCGGGGCACCAGGGTGCCGGGCTCTCAGGGGCGCCAGGCCAAGAGTCCGTGGCCGAGATTTGTAGTTTGGGGATTGAAGAGCCAGGCCAGCCAACAGCCGCTGCTGAGAGGAGCAGAGCCTGTTGGAAAAGCTGCAGGCTTTTCTGCTGTTGGTGCTGAGGCAGCTGGCTGGCTTTGCTCTGCTGCGTGCCTGGGATTGGCAGGCTGCTAAATGGCATGGGGGAGAGTTCTGTGTCCGCCACCCATATGGTTGGAGGGCATGCAGCTTCCCTCCCAAGTCTCTGCAGGGATTGTTCTCCCTCCACCCGCAGAAGCATGGGGGAGAGAGTTGCGTGCCCCCCAAAAAGCTCAACAGCTTTGGCCTCCCCCCCAAATGGGGGTGCTGGACAGTTTCTTGCACCCCAGCACCGCATATGCTAAAGACGGCCCTGTCATGTGTGGGTCTGTGGACCTCATTGCTAGAGATGCTGAAGCAGAAAAAGACTAGTGTTCATTTTTTTGTGCCGTTCCTAGAATGGAAGTCAATCCAACAAATGCTATTCACTGCTTTTGGTCTGCAAATGATTTCGCCCTATTTGCATTATTTTTCTTTTGCACCGAAATGAATGGGGAGAAATAAAGACAATGTAACTTTATTGTGTAAGTTACGTAGTTTTGCCACAGCGGACAGTTGGGCAGAAGATGAAATGTAGTGGAATGGAAACAGTGCTGCAGGGCACAATGGAAAACGGTGTCTTTTCCCATCCCTACTCGTCACCTGGTGAATTTGGGAAACAGGTTTGATCTGGTCAATAATAAGAGACAAGTGCTCATTCAAAAACTGTCTAAATGCTAATTCGTTTCAAAACATAAAATGGCACTGCAGATAAACAATCCATTTTGATGATATGGATACTACATTTTAAAATTCGTTGCAAATCAAACCACCAACCATTAACCCATCTAAACAGATATGTTAGTCAAAAATGTTTTGCACGTTACTGCATGTACTATGGGAGTGTGCACTTTACTCATTCATTTATTGCTATTATTATTGTTCCTGTTCCTGTGCTTACTAATAGTATTATACTCAGTTTGTGTCAATTCTTTAAAAGCTTTGGTTTATTTACAGAGGGGTGTGTGTGAACATAGGTATGGTTTGTGAGGCATCTGTGAGTGAGGTTAGGGTTAGGATTGTCTCACTTGCTCCAGACATGTCCCTCCTGCAATGAGCAGGAAGGCCTGAATGGGGTTAACCCATACTATGCAGAATAATGGAAAGTCCTCAAAGCCCCAGCTCAGACTCTTACCTCAGAGTAAGCCCGGTGGCTCTTTCCCTCAGCCTCAGTGTGCTAGAAACCACAGGAGGGGATAGGGCTGTTGTGCTCAAATCCTGTTTGCAGGGTTCCTCCAGGCCACTGTGAGAACAGGATGCTGGACTTGGTGGGCCTGATCAGATTCTTCTGATGTTCTTATTGAGGTGGAAGGGAAGCAATAGTCTGGTTACAATGGTAGTCAACAACCGTTGACTAGATTGCACTAATGCAGGCATAGGCAAACTTGGCCCTCCAGATGTTTTTGGGACTACAACTCCCATCACCCCTGACCACTGAGTTTGCCTATGCCTGCACTAACGCATTTGTCTTCTGTTTCGATACATTCCGAAACCTCTCCTTGACGCTGACTAAAATCAGAGAAAGGGGAGAATCCCAGCTAACTGTAGGACAAGGTGACAGGATTTTTTGTTTCCTGAAAACGAAGTGTGTATGGGGGTGGGGGAACTAAACAGTTGTAATAATGTATCATTAGAATCTCCACTGTCTCCTCTGGTATTTAATAAAATATGTAAATGCCTTGTCTAATGAATGAGATAAATTCAGTTTAAAATTGTGTATTTTGTGTGTGTCTGCCTGTTTTCAAGAATAAAGGAAAGTTTAAACAAATACTTCCATCTATTTATCACCTGCTAGATTGCAGGCATCTTCCAGATCATAACAATGATCTTGTTTCGGTGTAATGTTAGTCTTGTGGGTATCTTTCTTTCCCTTTTTTTTACTCGCACGTTATGTTCCTTCGCTTCCATGGCGCTGCAGATAAAAATAGGAGCAAGGAAAAGAGACAGATGTCCCTTTGGTGATTTTAATAAGCTCTTCATTGCCCTTAAAGTCAGATGGAATTAATTCAAGAGTTTATGCCTTATTTTTGAGATGAGAAAGAGAGGTGGATAGCGAGAGACAGCGTGGAGCCAGCGAGAGAGCCCAAGCGACAACTGATCACAAAGAAATATTGGCATCCATTGGAAGTACCTGATGGCTCAGGCCATGGCCTATCTAGGCCAGCCTCCTGTTCTCCTAGTGGCCAACTGGATGCCTGCGCAAACCTTTCAAGCAGGGCCTGAGCACAAGAGCACTCTCCCTTCCTGTGGTTTCCGGCAACAGGTATACTGAGGTATATTGCGTTCAGTATTGGAGGTAATACATAATCATTGTACAGCTAGAAGCCATTGATAGCCTTATCCTTTTTGAATTCTGCTTTAAAGCCATCCACGTTGATGGCCATCACTGCCTCCTGTAACAATGCACTGTGTGAAGAACTTCCTTTTATCTGTCCTGAATCTTCCCAACATTCTTTCTTTCCTGGATTTCCATGAGTTTTTGTGTTATGAGAGTGGGGGGACGGGACCTTTCTCTATTATCTACAGGTGGAATCTGTTCACAGCTTCTTGACGACAATCTATCCCACCTCGATCACCGAGAACATCTGCAGGAGCCATTCCCTGAGTTGGCAAGGCTCATTATACACACACAGCTTTTAGTGTCGTCAGCCTAGTCCTGTGGAACACTCCGCCAGTGTGGCGTAGTGGTTAAGAGCGGTAGTCTCATAATCTGGGGAACCGGGTTCGCGTCTCCGCTCCTCCACCTGCAGCTGCTGGGTGACCTTGGGCCAGTCACACTTCTTTGAAGTCTCTCAGCCCCACTCACCTCACAGAGTGTTTGTTGTGGGGGAGGAAGGGAAAGGAGAATGTTAGCCGCTTTGAGACTCCTGAAGGGGAGTGAAAGGCGGGATATCAAATCCAAACTCTTCTTCCTCTTCTTCCGCCACTAGAGATTCAGCAGGTACCTTCTGTGCCAACTTTTAGACGCCTGCTGAAAACTTTCCTATTCCGTCAGACCTTAGGCAGGCAATCAATAATGCATCTTTCCACAATGATTAATTGGCATCTGTTTTTAACTTTTTAATATGGTTTTTACTGTATTCTTTAATGTATTTGTGTGTGTGAGAGAGAGCTGCTTCAATATTTTTTAAATGAAATAGTGGTCTATATTTTTTTAAATAAATAAATAAATAAATAAATAGATAAATAAATAAATGTTCACGGTATAAGTCAACAGGTGTACTGAGGTAGACTTTTGTGCAGCAGAGTGATCTTTTTTAGTCCAATTCAGGTGTTTTTTCTTCTTTCCCTGGACCCAATTGCAAATCCCTGGGATGGAAGGCAGTTACACAGCACCCCTAGGCTTTTCAGAATTCCTCGGCACTGTGCCATTGAAAAGAAGGTGCCCCTGCAGGACCAGGCACCCTTACACCACACAGCCAGAGAAAATAAAGAGTAATCATTTTCCAAGTTCCCTCTAGTTCCAGAACAAGGAACATGTAGCCCACTAGCTGCTTTTGGGCTGCAACTTTCATGTACATACTTTTCATTTTTAGCACTCAGTGCTTGTTCCAATAGCCTTAATATAAGTCTGAAGGGGGTGGGAATTCTTGCAGAGAGGGGAAATTCTTAATGTGAGTGGCGGGAAATGTGGGTGGAAAAACACTGTCTGTGATGAGAGAATGGAGACTGCGGCGGGCGAGGTTGGCAGGAAGACGCTACACCTCCCTGGCTTATCTTGAAGTGCTGCCACGAGGGCAAAAGGAATAATAATAATAAAAAACTCAACTTAGAAATCTTTTGTTGTGGTAGCAAATGGTGGGTTATCTCTCCCCCAGTCTCCAACTAGCCTGGTGTGGCTACTGAGTGGTATCCAAACACAGCAAAATTATCCAGAAACTTGCACAAGTTTCAAGGACCATCACTTGGAAGGAGGTGAAGGCCTCAGTTTGTGGTATTTAAACAACAACAACAACAACCCCACTGCTCTTCACATGTAAGCAGATATGCCCGGCTTGTAAGGCAGGGGTGGGGAGCTTTTCCGAAGCTCTACGATTATGGTCTGTTCCAGTCAACCTTCTGAGGGCCACATGGTAGTGGTGGGCAGGACCAGAGGCAAAAGTAGTCACAGCAAAAGTGTTGTTTTTGCCTTTGTGGTGTAGGCTAGTTTCCACATACTCTTCCACACCCCTCTCTCTCCTGCATCCAGAGAAGCCAGCAGCATTATCAGAGTACAAGGATGCACTAGCCAAACAAACACATATGGGGTGTGAAGAAGGGCTGGTGAGCAGTGGTGTGGTGACCTGGGGAAAGCTCAAAGGTCCAGACAGAGAGACCTGGAGGGCCGCATTTGGCCCCCAGACTTGAGGCCAGCTCCTTTGTAAGTGTTCTGTCAAAGAAAGCCCCTGGATAGGCCCAAATTGTTTTTTGGTGTTTTGTTTTGTTTTTTTTAAGAAAATGCCTGAGTCATTCTTCATCAGAACAGGCCTCAGGACAGTTTTAGTCAGGTTGGGGCTTAAGAGTGCTGTTTACAGCAGGGAGGCATAAACTTTCCTTTGAATGGCTGTACAGTGGTACCTCAGGTTACATACGCTTCAGGTTACATACGCTTCAGGTTACAGACTCCACTAACCCAGAAATAGTGCTTCAGGTTAAGAACTTTGCTTCAGGATGAGAACAGAAATCGTGCAGCGGTGGCGCAGCAGCAGCAGAGGGAGGCCCCATTAGCTAAAGTGGTACCTCAGGTTAAGAGCAGTTTCAGGTTAAGAACAGACCTCCGGAACGAATTAAGTACTTAACCCGAGGTACCACTGTATTTTGTTAGTGTTGTGTTCATTTGCCTCTCTCTCACTCACACAAACAAAATTCATGGGGAAAGAAGTACTGAGATCAACTTTCCACTGTCTTTGTTGATGGAAACGCTGTCGTTCTGAGGCCTAGTATTTATTTTATCTTTATTTTGTAAAGTTTATATACTGTTTGCTTGTAGAAACCCTCAGAGCGGTTTACAAAGGCCTAGTAAATGCCTAGGTGTTTGCTGTGAGGGCTTAAAAAGCTGGCTTTCGACATGGGCCTGTGTCCTCAGGTTGGCCTCTCCTTGAGGAGGCACTTTGCCTCAGGATTTGTGGGATGTTTACTTTGAAAACAACAGTATTTGTTATTTAACAGAATTTAGAAACACTTTCCACCAGAAGCACCAAAATGATGTACAACAGTAGTAAAATGTTGTTGTCCCCCTCCCCCACCACCTCACCCTAAGGTCCCAGGGAGGGTTGCAACATTGAAACACAATAGTAAAACAGTTAAAAACAACTTACAAACACAAAAAGCGTGGCTCCTAAATGTATGGACCTCAAAGTGTTAAAAAAACACCCTGAAATCAATAGACTAAGGTGAATTAAAATAATTCCCCAGTATTACAGCACTAAAACAATAAATTGTTACTTATTTTGTTTCTTCAGACTTGAACAGTTTGTTGCTGGCTATATCTTTGAGTTCAAGTAATCATTTGTGCCGTCAACCAGACCTGAACCCAGTTTAGAAAGATCACTAGGACCACAGTGAGTACTTAAGTAACACAATTTTTATTGGTAAACTTCACATAGAGCCAGCTAGCCACGTCACAAACAAATCCCATTTGGTTCTATGATGAGCAAATATAATATTTTATATATCTGTCAATTTTGCTTCTTTCCGTTTTTTTTATTATTATTCTGAAGCACAGTTCTCCACATTACTACAGCATTTTGCAAGTTTTTTTTTAAAAAATCCTCATAAAAATTCACCTGCATTTTAGTGCAAATCCCCCCTAATAAACACATTTTTGTCTGCAACTTTGACTCATGTATACATTCTGTCAGGGATTGTACCTACTGGTAATACAATGTATTTTTGTATGTTCTTTTCATGAACATGTTCATTTGTATGCACATTTCCTCGTACTATAAGCATTTTTGCAAAATCATATGGTAGAAAACTGTGCTGCAAAATTTGAATAAGTGCAAATTTTGAAGGATGGGTGTGTTTTGGTTCTTATATCCTTTCAGAAAGTGTGAATTTGCCTTTCAATGAGAACTTAATCCAATGCTACCTCCCCATCCTGCCCTGATCCCTAATAGCCTGTGTTATTAAACTAGTGGGCTGGTGTGGACATGTGGGGAAAACTTACAGAACAGTACAGAAAAGCTATTGTCAATTTGATCACTCCCACCTTCTCTCAGTATATTGGGTCTAAGTGCATTCTTGGAAAGAGGAGAATGCACTGACCCCCTTAGTTAATTGCTATTCCATGAAGATGTCTAATTTTTGAAAACGAAGTATCATTGCTATTTCCTACTATTTCCTACTAACAGGTGGCAATGATTGTGGTAGCCTTTTAAAAATGCATTTATGTTCTAATTCCAGCATGGTCTAGCCATAATGTCATTCCAGGTATTTAACCATTGTTCCCAATGGGCTTGAAGAAGGTGCTTCCTTTGAACCAGGTAGAGCCAATTCATGTGACCAAACATGACTACAACTTGCTCACAGAGAGTTCAGTGTGTGTCATACTTGTTCAGTGCAGTGCAATGGCCATTGGATCATTGGATCATTACATTACTGCTTGGTCAAATGGATGTTAAACCTGCAATGAGGCATGTGAACAAAGTTCCTCATCTCACTCTGACCTGAAAGTTCCTCATCTCACTCTGACCGGAAAATTCCTCATCTCACTCTTGGCCATGTGATGACAAGCAAGCTGCTTTGCGTGCTGAGGTCCCCCAAAACACCCCTACCCCAATAACTCACACTTCACACATAATTTTTGTTTAAGGTTTTTGGCATAATTTTGGCCACAACTTTATTATCATACATAATTGTGAGTGGTTGCTTAGGCATTGGTTAAGACTATCTGTCCCCCCGCCTTGGGGACAGCACTGACTTCCGGATTCCAGCGGAAGCCAGTGTGGAGGAACAAGTTCCGGGATAACTGGAGCTGCGACACAGACCCTCAGCTTCTCCCCACCTGCTCCTAGGGGCTTACGCGGCCCAAACCCGATTCCAGGGGTTTGGACAAAAGGATGGTAAGCCCCTGAATTCCTTTAACGGAATTCCCGTGCAGCAGCATCACCTGAGGGGCAGGCACAACCAATCCATACCCCTCCACCAACCAATTTAAACCAATGCCTAACCGCCAACCTTACAAGTTGTGACGATTTGCTACGCAGTAGGCAAAAACCAAATGGCACACACTAATCAGCCAAATGGCAAAATTCCTACCAGGCCCCCGCATCAATGCGAACGACCCCATGACAGGCATAGCAAGGTCAAAGCGGAAGCCCAAACAAGGGAGGGCGGGCGGGTGATCCGATGCCCACAGCGAAAGAGAAAGCAACTTTCTGTGGGCCTTGCTTAAATATCCTCTGATCTCCATCCCTAAATTGGCAACATACAGTTTGCCCCAGCAACACCAACACCAATCCTGGCCAGGCCCCTTCCTTCGATTCTGCCTGGCAACTAAAGGGTGCTTTGCCTGGCCCCAGCCACAACACGTGCTCTCCCTTAATGAGAACACGCTTTGCTATTCTGCAAGAAGCAATGTGCTTTGAACTGGCTGAATGTTGTCTTCTGCTGCGGTTGTATGAATGCACTGTAGGTTGAGCTAATTGCAAATGAAGCTTTATTCTTGATCATAGAATCATAGAATTGTAGAATTGGAAGAGACCCCAAGGGTCATCTAGTTCAAATTCCTGCAATGCTGTTTGAAAAACTCCAATGGAGGAGAGCCCACTACCAACTGAGACCATAGAGTTGTACAGTTGGAAGGTACTCTAGTCCAACCTTCTGCAAAACAGGAATCATAGCTCAAGCATCCTTGAAATATGATGAGGTCTGGGAGCCTGCACAGAGCAGAAACTAACTCTTCCAGCCAGCCCACACCTCTAAGTCACTCTTCAATGGGCCACATGCCAGGTGTTTAGCTGATAACACATGCATGACAAACATCTATTACAAGTTATCCGAAATGGTCCAAAATGGTAAGGGAAAACTGTACTTCTTATCGCTTTGCTGCTGAAGGCTAATGCATCCACTTTCAGGGGTGGCGAGTTATTCTCCCCCGATTCCCATACCAATCTTAAATCCTAATCATTTTTATACTTGTCATCATTCCCCTTCACACCTCTATTGAAGAATCCTCCCTTTGTAGCCATTTCTTGCATTGGAGTAATCTCTTCCCACTCTCTTATGATCTTTGTTGATTCCCTCCCTGCTTTTTAGTCGTTCTGCTGTCATCTTCTTTCCCCACATGGCTGTCTAGAGCCATATACAGCAGCACACAAAGGTGTGGCTCCATCATTGATTTATACAGAGGCATGCATATATTAAATTCTGGTCCCCTTTGTGATGTCCACCTGTTTTATTGTCAGATAGATGACTGAGGAATATCCTGCATATGGTATCATCAGCATTATGATCAGAAAAACAACACCTACAAAATCTATTATTCATTAAGTGTAACCAATATATAATTTAAAACAGTGGGTTTTGTCAAATAATGTTAGGTCAGCATAATTTTCTGCCTATTACTAATATCTATAACATCTTTGCCTTAGTCAGCTCTATTTAAATATGCAATCATTTACAGCTTTTGACTATATTGTGTTCCACTCCCAATTTCCAATATTCAACTACTACAAATTTTATGCTGACATCAATAGCAAACTATTAAAGACAGTATTTCATTATTGGTTTTTCATCCCAAAAGTTATTTACAATTATATACTAAGCACTAATATTAAAGGAAACCATTTAAATGAGGTGCTATCTGCTTTAACAATATGTCTGTCACAGAATGAGATTGTGTTTAAAGATTTTATCAAGAAATGGTTGTTTGCTGAGGTTATGTTTTGTCCATGAAATATGCATTTCATATCTCTTTCATTTCATTAACATAATTTAATTTGTGCTTTGCATTTTGTGCATAATACATATTTGATTTACAAAACAAATATTTCCATTAGAAAATGAATTTCATGCAGGCAAAAAGCAGAACCAAATGATGTATTGAAGGAAAATAAGAAGAAATGAAATGCATTTTCTCAGTCTATTAAAAAATCTATGGCATTGACAGAAAGTGCACTTAGTGCTACATTTAAAAAATAGCACATATGTCAATGTATTAACAAATAGAATTGGAAATACAAATATTTCCCTATATCAAGCCAAGAATCTCTTTATTTTAATTGAGTTGATTTAAAAGCCCCCAACTACAATTTAATTTTTATTTCATCATGTGGTGCAGTGGCTGATGCCATTACATCTGTGCAGGGCTGGCAGTCAATATGCAAAGAAATTTTACCTTTTTAAAAAGTTACCATTGACAAAAGCAACACATAATGTAATGGCCTGAAAATGTGAAATTATTATTTTGCTGATTGCCTCTGAATGTTAGCATAAGTGGGTAGGGAGGAAAGCAACTTTAAAGGCAGGATGAAAGAACTCATGAAAGGTTATTCTGATTCGTGACCAGCTGACCCCCACCCAAATCCCAAAAGCATAGTATCATGGATTTACAAAAACTGCCTGCATTCAGCAGTTGCATAGGTGTAAGGGAGAAGAATCTGGCCTTTTTGTGATTCTTTCTCTAATATATTTGTGTTTCCTTTCCCTCTCCCCAACACACATATGTAATCCAGGTTCACACATGTGTGTACAACCTATTCTTATTTAGCATGATGAGACAGGCTCAGCTGACTGCGTGAAATGACTCTGTCAGAAAGCATTGCGTGTTATGTGAATTGTAATCACAGGGAGAACACCTTATACCGAGTCAGACCATTGGAGTTGTTTCCACTGTATTCATTTCCAGTATCTGAAAGCAGCTCCCCAGGGTTTCAGGCTGTGAACACCCTGTGAACACATCCATCCTGTCATATCTTAGGAAATGCTTTGTATGGATGTGTTCCCCACTAAACCAATTTCTATCCGAACTGAGAAAAAAGAATGGCCCCACTGCATCTTAAACTGGTAGTGTGCATACAGTCTCAAGGGGAGCAGGGTTCCCAGCCCTACTTGGAGAGGGCAAGGAGTGAAACTGGGGCCTTTGCTTGTAAAGGATTTGTCCTATCGGCTTTTATGTGTCACTGGCAGATCTGAGCGGAAACCTCTGGCTCAAGGTCCGCCAGCAAGGTTCAGTCTGCCAGGGGACTCCTGACTGGCTGGTTCAGAAACTGGGGATTCAGAGGGCAACCCTGCCCTGCCCTGTGGGCAGCTGGGATGGATTTTAATGGCTGGCTGGCCCATATGTCCAGGCTGCCCAGGGATGGCAGCAGACCTGCAAGGGGCTGTAAGTGCCACCCACTCCCAAAGAGGGTAAGCAGCCATCCCCAGGCAGCCTGGAGGCACGGGGCCAGCCAGCTGTTAAAATCCACCCCTATCCACAGTAGCCAGGATAGGGCCAATGGGTGCAACCACTGCACCCGGAACACTGATTTCTCTCCCTCAAAATAACTTTATTCATCTAAAGCATTTTTATCCTGCTCTTCAGCCAAAGAAGAACCCCCGGAGTGGCTTACAAATGTCAATGTTAAGACAATATCTGCCCTCAGGCTTGCAATCTGAAAGGAATGAAAAAAAAAGTTAGAAAAATTGTGACAGGATAACCTCAAATTAAAGAATGGCACCTTGCCTTTAGGACAGGAAAGCACCTGTTGTTTAAAACCATTGGCAGCAGGACCCCCCCCAAAGGTGGTAGTACACTGAATTCCAATCATCCAGCTCTGTCTGATGAAAATTCTCCATGCCTCTGGGTGGATTTTTAAAGATAAGTAAGTGTTGCCCTTCTAATGGTAAAATGATCTAAATTTGCCTTTAACCTGGATGGACGACCAATGGCAGTTCTTTACTCAAATAAGCTGTTTGTAATTTCTCAGCTTCTGATGCTAACCAAACATAACTAAAATTCACATAGGGCCCATTCACACATACCTCTAAAACCAAATAGTGGCTAAGTGTGCATGTGTAAGCATGCAGAAGCTAACAGAAAAAAATGTGGCTGCTTTGCTCTGTCAGTCCTGCTTGCACTGTGCCCTAATATGGGCTCGTGGCTTGCCTCCCGTGGACAAGCCACAAGTGGTAAGCAAAGAACACACCTTTGCTGCAGCTTGTGATTTACCAGCATCTGGAGTGAAACAAACTACTACAGGTTGGTTGGCAGTGAGTCCAGGACAAAGTATTTAATTGTGAAACATGGAATCAGTTTAGGGAATTTGGTGCCTCAAGGTGTGATGATGCCCACTGGCTTGCAGGCTTCCCATTGGGGCATTTGATTGGTCACTGCAAGACCAGGATACTGGACTAGACGGGCCACTGGTCTGATTCAGCAGGGTTGTTCTTATTTTTTTATGGCTTGAATGGCCTCAGAGGGGGAGTTAGACCAATTCATGGAGGAGAATAGGATTATCAACAGCTTTTATCCATGAGAAATAAAGTACATATCTAGGTTCAGAGGCACGCTGCCTGTACTGGGAATGGGGTAAAATGGTAAAGGCGCTGTGGGCTTCTTCATCTTCATCATCATCATTTTATTTGTATGCTGCCTTTCCTCCAAAAGAATCATGCTGAAAGCAGCTTACAACAAAGAAAACAGGTATGCATCTTAAACCATTGCACAAACAGTTTCATAGTAACATAATAAAACAATATCAAATATAACAACATGTAAAAGCCCCACAACATCTCAGTACTATAAATATAACAAGATTACATTAACAACTCGTGGCAGTAGCCAGAATAGTAAGGGAGCTTGACAGCTTCACCTGGGTCCTGGAAACCCCTCTCTCTCATGATGTTGTTCACAATCTCCTGCAGCAGTTTCTTATAAGGCTTCCAAAAGCAATGGGTGGAGTAGCTGGAAACACATCACCGCCGTAATGTTGCTTTGGTTGGCTACGAATGGAAAGGAGACATAGTGGATCCAACAGAGATCTTATATGACATGTTATAGAGCTTCTTGCAACTACTAGGACAGATTGAGGAGGGGCAGAGCAAGACACCCCCCCTGAAAAGCCATCATGGTTGGGATGTTCTGGGTAGCCCATTTAGCAATCCAATGAAGCCAACATGTTCAAATTTAAGTTAATTCCAGATCTGCTAAGGAAGATGTAAGCTTTGGTTTTAATAGTGTAAGTAATCAGGCAATAGAACAGGGCTGTCACCATTGTAGTGTTTTGTGATGTTTTCAAACATTTCTTAACCTAATCTGGCATCCACTGTATATGCATCTCTCACAGTTCCAGGAGAAGCAGTGAAGAGCAGCTTCACCATTTAAAGGTGAAAGAATAAGTGAAGAGTGAAGAAGCGAATACTTTCGCTGCAGTTATTATCCCAAGTACTTTTCATGAAAAGTGGTGGTATTAGTATCAGATTATTCACAGTACCCCAGCTAAGATAAGATCACTAGGACCTCTGCTATATTTAAGGCTAATTAAATATTGTAGAAGTGCAGATCTGACAGCGACAGAATGAGGCTAGGAGAAGGAACAAAGGCAGAGGAAATGGGAAGCAAAATACTGGGGCTGAGACACTTGTAAGAATAAAGGCTGGTGTTTTTGCTGGATCAAAGTCAGGTTCCAGAAGGGAGTAACTGCAAGCCAGTTCATCCCAGATCCTGCACCAAACTAGGCTGCAGGCTGCTGTTCAGCAAATTACAGTGGTACCTCAGGTTAAGTATTTAATTCGTTCCGGAGGTCCGTTCTTAACCTGAAACTGTTCTTAACTTGAAACACCACTTTAGCTAATGGGGCCTCCTGCTGCTGCCGCCGCGCTGCCACTGCATGATTTCTGTTCTCATCCTGAAGCAAAGTTCTTAACCTGAAGCATTATTTCTGGGTTAGCGGAGTCTGTAACCTGAAGTGTGTGTAACCTGAGGTACCACTGTATATCCTTAAAGACTTCTTGGGGAAGGGCTACAGTTTGGTGGTAGAGGACATGTGTTACATTCAAAAGTGCCCAGGTTTAACCCCAGTCATCTCCAGGAAGGAATGGGAAAGACTCTTTGAAGGCAGTAAAACTTCTGAATACCAGTTGCTGGAAACCACAGGAGAGTGCTGTTGTGCTTGGGTCCTTCTTGTGGGTGTTCCACAGGCATCCCAGACTCCCTGCTCCCGAACTCTGGAACTCCCTCCCTGGAGAAGCTAGACCGGCTTCCTCCTTCTTGTCCTTCTGCCGGCAGGTGATGACCTCCTTGTTCGAACAAGCTTTTGGGAACTGACTGCTTTTAATGAACTGGCTGGTGCTGTGCTGTTTTTATTGCAATTATTTGTATGCTTTAAACATATATTTATATAGTTTTAATTTATTTTATCAATTCTTGTTTTTCTCTGTAAGCCATCTTGAGCTCCATCAGGGAAAAAGGAGGGGTATATCATCAACATCATGTTGACCAATGTGAGAAAAGGATGCTGAACTAGATAGACCACTGGCCTATGTTCTTAAATCCTGGAGAGTTGATATCTGTTGATGTAGACAATACTGACTTAAATGAACCAATGGTCTTACTTAATACAAGGCAGCTTCCTAAGCTGATTGTACTAACCTGTCTCAAGTGGTAGACTGCTCTTCTGATTGGTGCACCAATTCTACCCAGATGTTAAGTGTTATATTGGATGATCAAAATTCAACTGTTCGGACTAGCATGTCATAGCAGTTTGAGCACTGCTGAGCTGAAATTGCTCTTGCACATTCACTCTTTGCCAGTCCTCTGGGATTTGAGTTTATGTTGGGCCAATTTTCTCTTGGCATTGCCCCATTCTCACAGGTTTCCTTTCAGTGCAGAACTAGCTAGCTCTAATAAATTGCCCTGGAAGGGGAGCTTCAGTTAGATTCTGAAAAATACACAACTCTCAACTCGTAAACTAAATTATGACATTTATGCCAGCATAAATCAGGAGTAACTTCATGGGTGGAACCTCAGTGGGGCAATGAATTCAACATCACAAAAGAGGTCCATAAAGCAGTCAAGAATATGGCACTCTTAGATACCATGCAATTACTACAAATGTGTACCCTATAAGCCTTCTCTAAGGCAAGCAAGGACTCTTCAGTTGGTTCCCAAGTCCATGCCTTTTTTATTTCAAAATAACAGTTGTAGAATGAACTTATACTTCAAACACTGTGGGCTAGATTTTTAAAAAAAGTCACTGGAGGCCAATCGTGTTCTTCAGCAAGAGCGTGTGCAAGAGTCCACACAGTTCATATAATTTATTTTATTTGCTTTTATGCTATTACAGACATCTGGATAATGACTTTTGTGTGTTTCCTATTTTGCTTCTTTGGTGCTGGTCATTAAAGATTGATTGATAGATTGAGAGTTTACATACAGTTCTGTAATAAGCAGGTTGCATATCAATTATTGTGCATCAAATTGCCTCAACCTTTCTGTACAAGTGGAAGAATTTGTGCAAGATGGCACCACACAGTTGTATCACAAATTGCATGAGGAAACAGTTCTCCAATGAGCAAAATATGCCTTCTGCATTTGGAAGGGAACCTTTGGATCCAACTTATTCCAATTTTAATTTAAAGTATTGTTCATAGAATCATAGAATAGTGGGGTCAAAGGGACCCTGAGGGTCATCAATTCCAGTCTCATGCAATGCAGGAATCTCAACTAGCACATACATAGCAGATGACCATTCAATGTCTGCTTCAAAGACTCCAAGGAAGGAGAGTCCAGCACCTCTCATAGGAGACAGCTCTTACTGTCAAAAAGTTCTTCCTGATGTTTAGTTGGCGATTCCTTTCTTGTGACTTGACTCTATTGGCTCAGGTCCTAGCCTCTCAAGCTGGAGAAAACAAGCTTGCTCCATCCTCCATGTGATAGCCTTTTAGATATTTGAAGATGGCCATCATATCTCCTCTCACTATCCTCTTTACCAGGATAAACATACCCAGTTTCCTCAACCATTCCTCATACGACTTGGTTTCCAGACCCTTTGCCATATTGGTCACCCTCCTCTGCCCTCCAGCTTGTGTTCTGCTCCCATGTTTTGCTAGAGGAACCTTGGAAAATTACTACTCTTAATTTCTCTGTCTCAATTAGGGTGGTGGTGGTATGGTGTAGAGGAGCTTTGGGAAGAGCAGTGCACATTAACAGGGATACCTTATTATCACTGTAATAATCAGTGTAATAAACTTGAAGAAAACCCACAGCTTTAGGGTACATTTCCCCCACATGGTTTATAGATGGGCCAGAGGAAACCAGAAAAAATGACAATGTGAACAAGGCCAAAAATAAATTGCCCTTAGTCAACCTTGAGGAGAAGGTAGTTCCATTATGATTTGGTTTTAAATTTTATTACACTGAACTGCTGTATCTAAGGCAAAAGCAATTTCTATCTTCTTATTCGGTTGTTGAAATTAGAATGTCAGAGATGGTCTAAAATTATTTTTATTTTGAATGAGGAACAGAGTAGGGGTGGGAGGGAAAAATCTGTCTAAAACATTTCAACAGTTAAGGGGGGGGGGGAATGCAAGTGCCTGCACACATACAGTGATCTAAGGAAAGTCACCAGTTGCTGTTGTGTGAGGTATAAAAATAAACCCTTGTCTCCTGTTACTTTTACATCTACTGACAAGTGCCTGTATTAGCATTAAGTGAAAATGCAGATGAAGTGTAATGCCCTTTTTTATTTAGCATTACCTGAAATATTAATGTTTGTGGTAAATGCTAGAACTATTTGCAGGGGTTTTGGAACTGGGAAAGAAGACATGGCATGAGGCTGGCTAGCAGGCAGTTCTGCTTACATGACATCTTTATCCCCATCACACCCAAAAGAGAATGTCGTGTGAAAGTTCCCTTTAAGACACCACCCTCACTGGCAAACAAAATGAGCTACTTCCAGGGTGGCTACAGCTGCATACACACCACATATTTAAATCACATTTTCCCTCCCCAGTGAATCCTAGGGGTTTGCTTTAAATGTATGGTGTGTACTGCAATTAACAAGCAATACAGAGCAGCTGATGGTGGCTTATCTAACAGGCTGGGGAAAGAAGGAAGGGCCTTCCATTTCAATAATAAAATCCTGCATCCCCTTACAGGCAAGAATGTGGATTGAAGGAGGCTTGTGGGAGATAAACAGAGCTCAGATCTGATGGGTCTTTCCCAGTCATTGGGAACAACTAAGGCAGCCATTATCCTACAAGAGAAAGCTAAGGTGTAAGTGTTGTCTTCCCTTCCAGGTACTTTGTTTCAGTGAACTTTCCCTGGGTGACAAAACTACCCAACTCAGTATTTTTTGTTGTTAAATCCCTCTCTCCTTTCTGTATAAACCTCTGCAGAGGCCTTGGGCTGTGGTACCACAGAAAATGCTATTGCTATCCATGTGTGATATAATAGCTTTGTGGTGCAAATAAAAGGATACCCAAGGATCGTCTCTCTGTAAAGTGCCCCCTGGCCTGTGCTGCATAACATGATGCAACTATCCACTCTCTTTATGTGTATGCACAGCTGCAGTTTTCTATTCTCTCTCTGAAAAAGTGACCATACATACAAGCAGTGCTTTCTTTGGGGGCGGGGGTGCACAGGGGTGCGCATACCCCTAAACATTTTGTGAATCTAAGTTCGGCCTCATTGAGGGGCAGTCTTTCAATATGAGTAGGAAAATGAGAATACCCCTAAACTATTTATTTATTTATTTAGGAAAAAAAGCACTGCATATGAGTAATGTTCATGCTTAAATTTATTATAAATGGGCTGCAGAACTATGGGATCTTCCTTTCTGTCTCCCCATCCAGTGAGGAAGGGAGAAGAACTGAGACCACTTTTTGGCGCTGTAGTGTAGTGCTCATGTTTTTCAAGTCATGAAATCATTGTTTTTTATTTTATTAATTTATGACACACCTTTCACTTAAATCTCAAAGCAGTTTACAACCACACAGTGAAAACAATGAAAACAGGCTTTAAAGCAATACAAATAAACACTCCTGATCAGCGTCTGTCCCCCCCCCCCCCAGGTGCGTCACTCTTTAGCTGAATTCTAATGCCACCACTTGGAGAGAAGAGCTTTAGAAAGGTTAGCAGTGGGGAGATGGAGCATTCACTGTGAGAAATGGTCTCTTTGCATCTTGGGGCAGATCCATGTTTGGAAAATGCACACATGTCTACCAGTGTTACATCTACTTTGGCTTTTATTGCGCGGACAGGCGGAGTCCCAGATCCCGAGTGGTCCCCCCCCCCGTCATGTGGAATAACGACTCTCAACAACGTGCTATGGGATTAATTGGCCACAACTTTATTAAATTTCAAATGTGGGTAGACCTTGGCTCAGGCATTGGGCGTTCTCCCTCCCCAGTCCTCACCCGGGGACCTAGGGAGCTTCAGGGTTATCCAGTGTGTGTGTGGGGGGGGATGGGCTGGCTCTGGAGAACATATGTTCAAGCAGAGACAGCCGCCCCCGTTACGCCGCCGCCGCAGGGGAGAGCAATGATGACCTTTCGGCGTACGGTCAAAGCCTCCCTTCAGAAACCCCCTTTAACGGGGAACCCTGGTATTGCCGCCGCAAAGAGGAAGATGGACTAAAGGATTCCGCCCAAGGCCTGATACCGCCAAAGTTGTGACGTTTTGCTACGGGAAAGGCGAAACCTGCCAATGCAGGGAAATTCCTTTCCGGCCCTTTAACAGCGACCTTATCATAGCAGCGCCCGCATACCTGTGGAGAAAGGTTAACCTGCAAAACCTATGAAGAAAAGTTAACCTGCAAGAGAAGACATTAACTGGGGGTGGGTAGGGTGGGAGAAGCTCTGGAGCCAAGTGAGGATTACCAGGTAAGATCCTCCCTCTATTGTGTGGGCAGGTAATCCCTCCCCCTACCTGGTCTGGTTTCCCTGGCAACGCTTCCCCCAGGTGGGATTGGACAACTCACTGAGGTAGGCGGTGACCTCCAGGTATCCCACCTGAGGGAAGGCAAAGCCTATGCTGATGGGGCCACTCCAGATCCAGGGCTGCACGCGTCCACGCAAAGGGCGCCCCCCGTTTTAAGCGGGGAGCGGTCATTAGCTGCTCCAATGGGGGCAGGTTTTGCAGGTGAAAAATGATGGAGAATTTTTCAGAGCTGTTAAATGCATCTGGTTCCAAAAGCATTTGCTGTTCTGAAATTCCGCTGTTAAGACATCTGCCTGTCAGCTGATCCTTGTGTACATATCTCATTTATAATGTGATTTTAAAACACTGAGCTATGTATTCCTTCTAAATGCAGCACGTGAGTGTTGTGGAATAGAAAACTGAAATGTGCTGATACAGGGAACTCACCTTGTTTGTTAGCAGGGATATTGGAAAAAATCCATCTCCTCTAGCAGGACAATCTCATCATATTAAAAGTTATGGATTTCTTGCTTAAGCATTCCACATGAGACTCAGGACTGTAGGAATTCTGCTTCTGATTATTGAGAGAGAGAAAGAGCTAAC
>NC_135661.1:32285110-32330110 GCF_964188315.1 Podarcis muralis | reverse complement strand
CTGGGCAGTCTAGTGGGCTGGCTGGCAGTGGTGGCTACCGCATGTGCTTGAAGGCAGCACATTTTATATCAGGTTGGGCAATCAAGTCTGACTGGTGGACTGGCTGACAGTGGTGGGCTCACGTCAAACAATGGGCAAGGCAGGGCTGTGGGGGTTGTGAAGGATTCATCTGAGTGGGGAGTAACAGTCAGCAAGTGAGCAAAGTGATCCAGACTGTCATTTCTGCTGTCTGCTTGTGCTCTCCTCCTCCGACCTAATACCACCATTACTCTTCATCTTCCTGATGCTTGCTGTCCAACAACTGTAGTACAGGCATAGCCTATTGTTGTCACCTAGTGAGCTAGCAAGACTTTGCCACTTAAGACAAAGGCTATTGCTGAGTAGGACAGCCATTTCAAAGACATTGTGAACACACACCTCACATGTACTTACCACCTTGGAACATCCTGCCCACTTGTGGAAACATTTTGTGTGTGTGAATTGTTTCCAAAAGCTAAGTAGAAATGTGAAACAGGCTTTCCTCTATCCTCCGTGGTAATTGGTACCCAAGAGTCCAAGAAAAGAAAGAAGTCCTACCCTTTTCCCTCCTCCATCAGGTTGCTAGGAATTGTAGGTCTGAGAGGCTGGTACCCTTAGGAAACTACTCTTCTCAGGATTCTCCATTACTGTTAAAGTTATATAAAAGTATGACGTGGATGTGACTTTAGTTTTCCTCAGAATAGACCCATTGATATTAATGAATGTAAATTAGCCATCCCCATCAATTTCAGTGGGTCTGTTCTGCATAGGACTGACATTGGTTACAACCCTTAGCTGAGAGTCATATGTTCCTGGGGGTTGGAGAGGAATCGTATATAAGAGTATGGAAAACCTACTGATCCTTTCATATTGCTTTATTGTCTAATCTACAAAATATTTTTAAAAAATTGTTTGGGATATATTTGTGGAAAGAAATGCCTGCCAGTGAATCTCAGCAGATTTAATGCATTCTTTGATGAGTTCTGGAGCTATTAAATGCTGGAGCAGACTGAGAACATTCTTGTGATGAGATGCAGAAGCCACTGAAAATTCCATATAATATGGTGATCTTCTGCATGGTTCCAAACCCCCTCCCCAATTGAAACATTTAGAGAATTTGGGGATACTTCAAAAATTTCCTTGTCCTTGATCAAACTGAAGTTAATCATCTACTACTAATTAAGGTGGCTGAAGTGAGGCAGGGTTTGTACAATCAATGGAAAGGCTCATTTAAAAAAGATTTTTTCAACATGGATTTTGAATATGATTGGCATCTCCAAATGATTTATAGGTGGAAAGAAGTTTGCATGAAGAACTGGCTTTAGTTTATCATGTTTTTTTTAAAACAAAAAGCATCTGCAACAAGGTGAGGGATTCCCCCTTCAGGAGAAGGGTTATAGTTTATTTTATTTGTTTACATATTTATAATCTACACATTCATCAAGACATTTCCAGGCAGTTTATAACATACAAGAATAAAATTAGCAGAAAACATCCATGAAAACATAAATACTGATTAGTTAAAAAGAAAATCCATATAGCAAAGACCTGTCTAAGCAATATAGTTTACAAATGATTTCTGCAAGAAGGGGAGGGATGGTTCCTGCTGAACCTCCACTCTCAAGGACTTCCACAGGGCATGCTAAAGGCTCAGTCCCTAGTGAAGGCCAGCTGAACTTCAGGGATGTAGGGAGCCACAAGAAGTTCCCCATTAGATGGATCCAGTGTGCATACACAGACGGGTCTTCATTGTTTTTAAATAGGTTGACAACAGAACCACCAGCAGAATGGTCTCTGTGGGCACCAAGGTGACCTATGGTTTGATGGTGTGTTTTTTTGGGGGGTCCATTACATGTGTGTCCCATGGCACTCTGGATCACTCCTTTCCTGGTGACTTAGCTTCTTTCTGAGCCTTGAAAGGGGCATGAAATGGAAAAGTTTACTGGTGCCAGTTTGAGACCTGAAGAGGACTTTCCCCGACTTTCTCTTTCACTTTTATTGCCTTTTCAAAGGGGAAAAGTGGAGCAATTATGTGAGGGCAGAGGATTTACAGATAGCAGGGGGAGACCTCGAGGGCACCATTACCTACAAGGTTGCCATGTTTCTGACCCTTGGGCTGGAACAAGTCTCATACCACTAGTTACCACGTTGTCTTGCTTTCATGCATCTCCGTGTAGAACATACAATGCATGCCTAATGATGTAATGTAACCTGCAATTTTACTCTTGGTAGTAAAAACATTGTTAAAACCGAATGCCCCAGAATAAAGCATAATCTCTTTAAATTCTCAGTGTAAAATTGATTAAAATGAAAACCGGCATTGTAGTTCTTTTTCCACAAAAAGTACATCCACAGGTTTCTTACCCTTGCCCTATGATTATATAATAGATTTTAAGTCTCTGATATCTGCAAATCTACATCAAAATATATTCTATAGCTGTAGGAAACGGCTCTGAATTGTTAACCTTCTCCCCAGGTATTGGAGGCTACACACTGCGAGATTAGATGTATATTTTCTTGGAGATATGCCACCCATAGAGGAGTCCATATTTACATCTTTTGTTGATATTTTTTATAGATTAAGAGTCTCTTTACTTGGGTGATAATTCTCCTAAGTACTGTAATTTGCTGCCTCTAATATTTGTCTTGAGTCCTAGTTTGCAAAATATATTTGAAACCACTTTATAAAGTCGCATAATTGCTTCTTTGTAGAGCGGGTATAATGAGTAGTTTCTTTATCCAGCCTTTATCCTGTTAACCTTAGAGGTGAGTGACTGCTTGCTGGAGTAGTTGGGGAATGTCTTAGCGCTGTTGAGCCATTTAATTTCAGGACTAATTTCATAGCAGTGACACAGAATTGGCCATGAGCAAGCCAGCAGTTATTTCAAGGGTTTTCAGTTAGGACCTGATGCAATGCTAAAATGAAAAGGAAAGAAATGCACACAAGGATTATTATCACTTTTAAATAAATGTATGAATTGATCCACATTTATATACGTAAGCTACATAAGAATATTGATGTGCATAAAAGGTTCTTACTCTATAAAGCAGGTTTGGCATTATAAATAAGAAGCATTACTGACTCTCTTTTCCCCTTATTTTCCTTCTTGCTCTTTCCATTCTGTGGAAACCTACTTGCTGTTAGGGTCCTCTTTCCCCTTTTCATGAAGGAACCATTGCAGCACATGAAAGGGACAATGAGTATGTTCTGGTATATCCTTGCCATGGGACTGGACAATTATTGCTTCAGCATCTGTTCATGTCTCTTCTTCCCTTATACCGTACCAGGCTCTTGGCCAATCTAACTCAGTACAGTATTGTCAATTGGGCTGTCCAAGGTTGCAGGCAAGGGTCTTTCCCAGCTCTATCTTGACATGCCAGGGATTAAACCCAGGGATGGGGGAGAAGTTAATTTCAGATCACATTTAAAGGAGACCTCACCAAATTTTCACTTTCTGAAACAATATGTGAATCTGGCTTTCCCCCTGGCTGAAGTGCCTTTTCCACTCACCCTCACCCTACTTAATATTAAAGTAATTAATATTAAATATTCTGCAGGAATTCCATAATAGCTGCTGAATTCTGCAAGAATTTGCATTATAGATGTTCCAAATAAGGGTGGACTGTTCCAAGCAAGGATGCATTAAAGTCCCAGTTCTGCGTGGGAGCATGGAACAAGTCCCCTCGATTCCATTTTTTGTGTAGATTTTAAGGAAAAAATCCACATGGAAATAGGAAGGAAGGAAGGAATAAGGAATAAGGGTTCAGGTAGTCCAAGTACTCTAGCATTACCTGTGTTCTAGTCAGAGTTATTTCTTTTCTTTTGAAAAGTTTAAAAGCCCACAGCTTGGAGCTCCTCGCTCACTTTGAGTACCCCAAAGCAGCCTTTGCAGGCCCAGTCACAGCACCCTCCCTGCAGTGCAACTGTGCTGCTAGTGCTTGGTGCATCCAGCTTTTAACCCTGGCCTGCAGACCAGAGCAAGAATTTTGCTGCTCTGGTCTGCCATCCAGGCCCCTTCCACTTGGCTGCCCCTGATGTTGTTGCACTACAGCTCCCATCATCCCTAGCTTGTGGGACCAGTGGTCAGGGATGATAGAAGTTGTAGTCCAACAATATCTGGGGACCCAAGGTTGAGAAAGGCTGCTCCAAAGGTTGTCTCATCCTTTACATACCCCGGCAGTCACTGGGCTCTGCACATATTAAACAGGCACCATCTCTGTTGTCTCTTTGGTGCCTACTGAAGATGTGCCTCTTCCATCAAGTCTTTTAAGTAGAGATATTTCCCAGTCTGCATCAGTACTGGAATTACGGTTGTATTTCTTTGATGTTTCAATTGTTTTATTTCTTGTGTGATTTCTGCCTTTATCTTTTTCAGGAGGAATAGCGGGTTAATAATAATAATAATAATAATAATAATAATAATAATAATAACAACAACAACAACAACAACAACAACAACATATTAATTACAGCGAGTGCCTCCAGTAGTAATGGTACTTGTGATGGTCTGTTGTTCTCAGGTGGAATTGTATGGAAAATAACATGGCTGCCCCAAACTGCCCTTCTTTCCATTGACAAAACAGCTTAAATAGAAAATATCAAAGAATGCCATGTGTTATTCTGTTGGGCCAACAATAATTTCCCAGCTTGTCCAGCATATTGCCCTCACAACATCCTCTATGTGATCTTGGTCTTCTAACTTTTAGTCCTTGTGTGTATTTATAAATCTGGATGAATGTGAGATACAGGATGAGAACTGTATTAGCAAAACTGATTTCTCTTGTTACTCATTCAAAAGACTGCACTGTATGGCACAAATGATTCATAAGTGTCCATTGTTCAGAGTTCAGGATAAAGAGTTCAGAATCAAAGCTTTGCTTTAATGTGTGCTCGTTGTACTCTCTCTTTCAGTGAGACCATTCTCCATCTCTTCATATAGAGAGGCAGGCTGAAGGGGGTAGGGTGCTGAAAGTGAAAAAGATATTCAACGTTGTTTAAGCAGAAGCTGTAGTTTATTCCTTCGCTTTCTGAATGCAGTTTAAATTGTTCTGAAGGCTGCAGAAACTGACAGGTTGTTCATATTTAGCCAACCCCAACCCCCCCCACAAACAAAACCAAAACAAAACCATGAAATAAAACACACAACCCATCCATGTTTAGGCAAAAATGCCTGGGATTGAACCTGGGACCTGCAGCCAATATATCTGATAAGTCTTGATTGTGAAAACCTATGCTCCCTGTTGCCTTTTACTTTCAAAAAAATTGATAAGCCTGTTTTCTAAAGCAGTGATTCTGTGTTTTAGGGCCTGTTGTTCACTTGAGATGTTGTGGGTGGAAGCAACACTGGTGATCGTTCAAACGATGCTCTAGTGTTAGAGTAGTTGCCCAAATGTTTGTCAGCAAGTATCCTCTTTACAACCCAGTTTCTTTCTCTCATTTGTTTTATCTTTCGTTTTAACACCCCGTGGCTCCAAGGCATTGTCACTCTGGAGCAGTCTAGCATTTTGTTTCCTTTAGACATCTTGTATCATGGCTGAGCATAGTGAATGGACGCTAAAGTCTTTCTTATCAATGGAGTACAACAAGCTAGTGCAATCATCCTTTCAATTATCTCCTTCATCTCAAGTGTCACCAGCTAAGTGCTGGCATGGTATTCTTTGAACATTTCAGATATTGTTGCTTGCTATCTGTCTTCCTTTCCTCCCTTCCTATAATTGTATGCGTATTGGATAAAGATAATGAGGGTAGATCAAGTTTTACCCTTATTATCTTCAGACACAACTCTGTTTGATTTTCTCAGTAGATTTATTTTGTACCACATCCCCATATTTGAGCACTTACTGGGATATTGTGAAAAAATTCCTTCCAGTAGCACCTTAGAGACCAACTAAGTTTGTTATTGGTATGAGCTTTTGTGTGCATGCATGCTATGGATAGGGTATAAATAAGATTCCACTAAATCCCAAGTGATTCTTTTGCTGGAGTATGGACTGAATACTGAAAACGTCTGTCCTAATCGCTTGCCTAGCCGTCATTTGCTCTAGAGTGAATTGCGTAACTGCTTGTATTGACTAACCACCCAATAGGATATTGGTAGAACTGTGAACTCTTTCTTCCCAGCAAGAAATGATCCACATCGTGTCTTGAACATCATCTTGGATTTCTTATTTGGTTATCCCTTGTTTTGTTGTGGTTTAGTCTTCCCTGATGGCTCACAGCTCATAGCTTTGGTATGCTCCTGAACCAGCCTCTGTGACGACACTCCGTGGTGTGCTTTCCATCAGCTCCATCTGGCAAATGAGCACATCCAATCCATCCATCTTGTACGTCTCTCTTAAGAGATTAGAGAAAGACGTTTGAACAATAGCTGTGTGTGAACACAAATCCAGGTATGTGGACACAATCATTCTCCTTCTTTGGGCCTTTCATCTCCATCAGTAGGCAGATGGGAAGGATACAAAGGCTGATGGACCACTTTGCTTTGCTAAAGATTATTTCAGTCCTCTTTCTCATTCACATAGCAATTTGTTAAAGGTAAAGGGACCCCTGACCATTAGGTCCAGTCGTGGCCAACTCTGGGGTTGCGGCGCTCATCTCGCTTTATTGGCTGAGGGAGCCGGCGTACAGCTTCCGGGTCATGTGGCCAGCATGACTAAGCCATTTCTGGCGAACGAGAGCAGCGCATGGAAACACCGTTTACCTTCCCGCCAGAGCGGTACCTATTTATCTACTTGAACTTTGACGTGCTTTCGAACTGCTAGGTTGGCAGGAGCAGGGACCGAGCAACAGGAGCTCACCCCGTTGCAGGGATTCGAACCGCTGACCTTCTGATCAGCAAGTCCTAGGCAAATCCTATGGTTTAACCCACAGCGCCACCCGCGTCCCTTAGCAATTAATTAGGAAGGTAATTAAGGGGCAAATGACTCATCAGATATAATTCCAGGACTCTTTCTGCCTCTCCAAGTTATATATATTTTTAAATGCAGAGCAGCTGCAGGTGAGAGAGGCTGTTTAACCCTTTCCCTGCCATGGTTTGTCTACCTTGGTGGCATTGTCCCATTGTTTCCACTGAGTTGCTTCACCATCTGGTGGAAGGGGAAAGTATGTGTCCCAAAATCACACCCTTCCCTAGTATATAGAGGGGAAAAGTTTGGCAGGAGCAGTTTTGATCCGACAAATAGCTGGCAGGGATAGGTGTGAGCCATCTCTCTCCTTGCCTGTTCTTTTCTCTACTTTGAAGTTACCCATGTCTGCTGTGCATTAAAACATGGAAACAACAACAACTCTCGGGGAAGGATAAAAGTCACCGAATTAAATGCAACAGAAAGATTGGCCCTAGCATTTCCACCTTACAGCAAAGAACGGAGTGGGCTACCATGTGACAATTGTATGGGTCAGTTCAGTAAGGCTTTATAGTGGAGCTGTGATTGAGCTATCTAAATCTATTTAGCAGATGAATAATAATGAAATAGCAGCTCAGAAATTCTTGTAGGACAACTGCCAGTTAGAGTAGACTTATCTGCATGGGCTGGTAGGGCTTCAAGAGTGTAAGAGGAAAATTTACAACACTTGACTTTAGTTCAATTTAAACTGAGTAAGGGGGCAGGGCTATGGCAAGATCCAACAGGATAGGTAGCTTAGGATGCAATGGATCTCTTGCTTAGCCAGCGTTAAGTCTCCAACCCCAGCTCAGCCAAAGGTACACCAGTGTAACTTGAACTGAATGCATACCAAATGGCTGTAGGTTGGAAAAAGGCTGATTTGTCCATCCCTAAATTCATCCCATCATTTTTATAGAAACAGCAAAGACTGAAATGGACACAAAGATACATCTATATGCCCTAGGGGCACACACACCAGCTTCTTTCCAGGTCGACACCCTACTGATTAAGGATGGGGAGAAATTCAACTCAGTCCACGTTTAGAATCAAATTTATCAATTTTGCGCTTTCCGAAACAGTATGAAAACCCAAACACAGGCATTCTTTGAAATTTGCACTTATCCAGATTTTTGCAATGCAGTCCTCTAACCATACAATATTTGCAAAAATGCATATTCTATGGTGAAATGTGTATAGAAATGAATATATTTGTGAAAATAGCATACAAAATGCATTGTATTAGGAGAATTTGCTTGCAGGAATTGTGTACATTAGTCAAAACTTCAGACAAAAAAAAATTTATTTAGCAAAAATTCACCCTAAAATGCTGAAATATTGTAATGAAGTGGGTTTTTTTTAATATATATAAGCAAATTGCTGTGGAAATGTGGAGAACTGAATTTAAGGTTGGAAAAATAAGAAACTGAAATTGACAGATTCTCCCACCCATGCTCCTGATTACGGTGCAGCGTAAGTGAGGCTCCTGTGCCTGCTAGCTTGAGATGGGGAATAATTTAGCAAAACATTCCAGATGGCTCAACCATGTTCTCTGTTAAAAAGATTTATGAAGTGCTGCAACACTCATAAGTCAGTTCTGAGAATAGTGATAAGCTCCCTATTCTAAATGGCCTATGTCCAAGCTTGGCTGACTGGATCTCATCAGGTTTCTTTTTGCAATATTCTGTGCCTTCTAAATTCATGTAGATTCAGTGCATGCTTATTGCATACATTGTATCCCCCCCGCCCAAGGCAAAATTAACTTGAATTCACCCATTCAAGTTCTGGTGATGCCCTTTTTAGAGCAGAAAGAAACGGCCCAAGCAGTGGTAGGAAGGATCAGTTGCTGGGCAGTTTTGTTTGGGACTGCAAGTAAAATAATTTGTGTTTGAACGTTTCCTCCTTTAAAAAACGAATCCTGTTCATACAATATCAGTATGCTTGGGGAAACTGTTTTTAGCCTACCCTTCTCTGAGACACTGACTGCATACACACTAGATGCATAAAGCACATTCAAAGCTCATTCCCCACCCCACAAGAATCTTTAGTTTGTTAAAGGTGCAGGGATTGTAGTTTGGTGGGGGTAAACTGCAGTTCCCATATTTGTGTTTGTGTGTGTTGAATATTCTTTAAAGGTCTGGTGTATTACACAGCCATTCTCATTTTTGTATGTCCACTCACCTTTCATGGTGGGCGGTCTTGTGGCGGGGCATCTGGGTCTGCGCTGTGATCCAGCTTGGGGTCAGAGGGTTGACTCCCCCCTTGTGTCGACCTCCGGCTGCATCATGCCCCCCGCTGGGCAATCAACACTGGCTGGGGCATGTCCACAGAAGATTTAAACTGTGGCGCAGCCGGCGGCGGGGGGGGGGGGCTTCTCTCGCCTCCTTGCCATATTTATTTTTCACATATTGAGGAAGAGAATAAAACACACACAAATCCCCTGCAATTAGAAATCATACAGACTAAGAAAAGCTGTACCGTAGGAATATCTGGGGTAACCCTCAAAGAACAATTGGGGAACTTCATGGAGGATGGCCATGGAAAAATGGAACATCCATCTTCAGAGGCAGTCTATCTTTGAGTATTTGGTGGGGGGACAAGCAGAGGAAGGGTGAAAGCTGTCGCAATTAAGCCTGCTTATGAGCTTCCCAGAGGCATTTGGGTGGCTGCTCTTGGGATGTGCCAGGCATACACTTTTGTCTTTCCCCCCCCAAATCAGATTCAGGCAGTATAGTATCTGTATAGAAGACTGCCTTGAAAATCCATGCACCCTGATAAGAGCATTTTGGGATAGGAGGGGCTCTAAACGTGACTAATTCCTAAATGCTTCTGCTCTGTTTTGTTGACCATACCTCCCTAGAGACTTACCGTGGGAAGAGAGACTTCAATTGCATTTTTTTTTTGTTTTTGTTTTGCAAAGTATCTGTGTGGGTGTGTTGCCTCTGAGATGCCTCTTTTATATTTTGCATTTCTGTGAATGGTTCCTCCTGCCTTTTTGGAATCTTCACCTCCTTGAGGATAAAATGCAGAGCAAATCAGTTAAGCGTAGTAGGAAGATGGAGCATTTGTATCCCCTTTTCCCCCCATAGAGATTTGATCCCTCAGAAAATCTGTCTAAACAGGGTTACAACTACTTTGCTATGGATTCTTAATTATGAAAAGGTACCGCTGGTAAATAGCGTTAGGTGAAAAGACTACGCGAAAGGGAAAGGGGGCAGGCAAAGCCTCAGATATCAATGCCTCAAGAAGAGCAAGCTGGAAAGGAGCACTTGGTGTTACAAATTTCTTATGAAGCCCGTGGCAAAGCTGTTTTAGCAGCTTTTGAGAAAGGGATGCATGTGTCAGCCCTCGGTCTTGTATCTTTGTGGAAATGGGTTCCCCACAAAGAAAAGCACGCAGGCCAGAGAAAGGTTCTGTCTGTCTTGCCCAGGGCTTATGAAACCACAGATTAAAAATGAAGTGAGTGTCTGTTTCCCTCTGCAAGTTCTAACGTACTACTTTAGCAAACATGAGGCCGAAATTTTCTGCAACTAAGTTAAATTATTTGTGGTGGTGTAGCTATTATACAAAACACACAAGGGCTGTTTCTTTCCTGTGGGTGGTACAAGGAAGTAAACAGCTGTGCATGTGGTGCAGAGAGAATGTAATGCCCATCATAACAAAGGAATCAATCTCGGGAAAGATTTATTTGGAGATAGTGCTGGCTTTGGTTATAGATTTTCTTATTCGATACAAGAGCATTTTTGTGATGACAGCTTATTGGCATATCTGCTGCAAGTCCAATAAAGCAGAGAGCTCCAAAAAACTGCAACACTTAAAATGAGGCGGTGTGCACACACAACCCGGATCAACCTAATTTCAGCACAGCAAACACAAAACAAAAGCTGTATATGACTTCTTAGCCTTTGTGCACATCTGCATTATTATAAATGCTAATATAATTCTGCAATGATAAATAATTAAACAATTATGGTCATGAATCAATAAGTTTAGCACTTTTTTTTTCATCAGCAAATTGTACTGTATAAACAAGAAAAATAAATTACCAAGTCTAATTTTTTTTCTGGAGAAAATTCCAAGCATTTTATATCTTATAATTAAAAAAAGTATTAGAATTCAGTGTCAGATGCTTAGAACTTTAAAATCACCCCCCACCCAATTTTAATCAGACACCATTAAGTTGTCATGTTTTATGTTTTTGGCTCTGATTAACATTTGGAGGTCCGACTTTTGTAATCATCTTTGTTTCCCTCTATTAAAACCCTTCCCAAGCTCATGTCTTCCATAAGCACAATTTACTGACCTCATTGTATGTTAAAATATGAACAATACTTTATGTTTAAAACAGAGCTGGTGTTTTTACCTGTTTTAACAAAGCAGTTGAGAGTAGGAGAAATAATAACAGACGATGTTGTATAACTGTGTGGTTTCAAATACTGAGCCCATTGAACCACATTGGAAACTGGTTCATGGTGGTTAGAGATGGGCAGGTCAGTCAGTTTTAGTTTCTCTCCATTTCTTATTTTTCCTATCTTAAGTTCAGTTCTCCACATTTCTACAGCAGTTTGCTTTTTTTTAAGGTCCTCATGAAAATTTGCCTGTGTATTGTGAGTTTTGTGCGAATGTCTCCTGTTATGCACATTTTTTATGGGCCTTTCCCAAGGAAGTGTTCCTTCTTCCTTCATTGCTGGGTGACAGTCAAGGAAGAAAGAGCCATGCAGATGGCTGTCCCCATGTATTTCTGATCTTCCCACACCTGTGAATGAGATCTGTTTATCTTTGTACCTTGAGAGTCCACAAAAGGTTATTAATTGGCTACTAGCCCTGATTGTTTTGCCTCCATCGTTGGATGCAGGATGTACCTGTGAATGCCACTTACTGGGAAACACAAGTGGGGAGGGTGCTCTTGTGACCAGGTCCTGCTTGTGAGTTTCCCAGAAGAGGGGTATCTGGTTGGTCACAGTGAGAACAGGATGCCCGACTAGATGGCTCACTGGCCTGATCCTGCAGGACTCTTCATATGCTCATATGTTACTTGAAATGCTTAATGTAGTAAAGGGGGAGGACAGAGCTTTAAGGAATGCTTTTCTAAGATGTGTGGACTTCTCAAAAACTAAAGCATTTGGACTTTGTGCTGAAGACCACAGTGTCTGTCTGCAGCTGGCATCCATGTGTGAGCATAAAAATCTCAGGCTGTCACCCAATAAAGAGACCTTGATTGGCTGTTTGCTTATTTCTGGTGTTTGCCATTTGCAGTTTGTATATGCACTCATATTATGTTTTTTAAAATCAATTGTTTGATTAAATTGGGGCATGCTTTTAGTCAATTAAAGTATTTTTAAAAGAATAACCTGATTAATTAATTCACCCAATACTGGAGCCTTTTAAAAGTCCCATTATTATTGATCATGCACATAACATTGTGAATAATATATCCGAACCTGGAGTGCAGCTGGAGAAGCAGGAAAGCCGAGTTCCAGTAGGTTTCTTTCTTCCTTTTTTACCACGAATCTGTAGAATTTATAGACTCTCATTGTAGGCCAAAGGTAGGGAACTTCTGGCCCTCCAGATGTTGCTGAGCAGCCCTAGCAAGCCAAATATCTTAAGGGCTATCACTTGGAAGATGAAGCAAGCTTCTTTTCTCCTGCTCTGGAGGGTAGGCCTCAAACCAATGGCTTCAAGTTACAAGAAAGGAGATTCTGACTAAACATCAGGAAGAACTTTCTGACAGTAAGAGCTGATTGACAGTGGTACAGACTTCCTCAGAAGGTGATGGACCCTTCTTCATTTTTTAGCAGGTGTTGGATGGCCATCTGTCATGGATGCCTTAGTTGAGATTCATGCACTGCGGTGGGTTGGACTAGATGATCCTTGGGATCCCCTCCAACTCACCAATTTTATGATTCTAGGAATCAATCAATCTTTATTACGGTCACAGACTGGACAACAGAAATGGCAATAATAACATGTGTATCTACAACCTACTTAACCAAGATCTTCCAAGCTCAAGCACATTGCTTATCTTCTCAGTACCCTGTAGCAGAAGATCAGTAACAGCAGACAAGCAGTTGTTCAACCAGTCATCTCTTTGAGGAAAAATTAAATTTTTGTAGAACCCAATATTCAATGAAACATATATGCCACTCATGCATATGTGATTGAAAATCAATCTCATGGACAGCCAGTTGCATGGGTCTTTCCTACCTGATTGTCATCTAGTGAGGAGGGAAGGCAACAATTGCATGAGAAACACCCATGTGATAGGCACTGCTCATGCATTTCTGGTGTGTGTGTGTGTTCTTTGGGTTCTTTGTCTCATTCCAGATTCAGATCTGGCTCACCTTCAGAAGTGCTGGAACATCAAGTGCTCCCAGACCACTCAGTCTCCTCTGCCACATTAGCATCTTCATGTGAACTGAAGCTAGGCTGGATCTGTACCTGGAATGAGACAAAGAACTTGATCTGCCCCAGATAAACTATCCCTTGAGTGGGCTTTTCACTCTCTGTGCAGTGGGTATTAATGGGGGAAAAACTGTTGCCTTTTCCATGACCACACATATATCAAGAGATATTGCCCTGCACTCAGTTAGTATTTGACACAATAGACTTTCCAGGATCCTCAGCTTTTTATTCTGTTCCCAATTTGCTTTTTATGGCTAGTAGGAAGAAAATCACATATGGATTGAAGGGGGTGGCTTAAGAACTTCACTGTTTCTTTCCACTGTTGCATCTGCTTCTTTTCTTCAAGTCTTTTTTTCTTCTTTAACAACACTCTTTCCCTTTCATACCAGTGTCAGTCTTTCGTAGCAACCAGATTTTGTTTCACTGTGTGGCGCTTAGCACTTCCTTTTGTGCAATGTGCTCACTCTGTATTTGTAGCATCAGACCTTCATGGTATATGTTGCTCCATCTTGCTTATTTGTCATTGAGATTTCCAAGTCAGACAGCAGCACGTGAGCTGAAACTTTAGAAGTCTTAAAAGCTATTGTAGGACAATAGAGGTAACTTTACATAGTCTATTTCTATATGTCAGTTACGCTGATATTGTTTGATTCCTTGTGAATCTTTTGAGTGTTGATATCATAGTGGGAAGAACCCAACACTGAGGGATCTCTCTTTATTATCCATTTTATAAAGGATTGACACATAAAAATGCTTCCCTGTATATAGATCTTTGCAGACTAACATCAGTAAAGAAAGAGAGTGTACAATCTAAATGATTGCATTTTTTTCTTTTGTGAAGATTTTTTTGACAAATAGAGTGGGTCTCAGGCTTTTCTTTGAATTTATTTTGAAGATAACCTTAAAAACAAACATACTAAGATTTAGTTTGCAAAACTAAATTATGTGATGCACAGCAGGTTTAAAAAATACTCAAAGATGTTGCTTTCATGCTTCAAATCCTTGAAAAGCCAAATACATTCAGTTCTGAAACTGTATCTTGGTTTTCACTGTTTAAAAAAAAATAGGAAAAGTGTTTAATAGCACATATGGCATAATTTTATTTGACATCTGTTTTGTAACAAACAATATTTAGTTCACTTATTTGCCGAGTGAATACAGTGCATTCTGCAAACAAAAAGTCCAATGAACATTTTTACATAGTTTGTAATGTATCAATATTTATTGTAAAAGAGTGGAAAAACTTAAACATAAGTGTGTTATTGATTGCATCATGCAAAACATTGATTCATACATACTCCCAATGCAATGAAACTCTATACAATGCCTTTTGGGGTATGAAAGTAAGGTAGCTTTCGGAAAGAGCAATTGATATTTTCCCATTGGTGACATTTAGGCTTATACCCTCTCAACCTAAGTCATGTTGTCATATAGGAGACAGATGCCAATATATTCTAGGATGCTTTAGCTCATAACTGCTAAAACTGTGATTTTATCAGCTTCATTGTGTAAAGTGAATGATTCTAATGAAAAAGCAAACCTGGATTGCACTTCTCTGCTAGCAAACCCAACAAAACATGGTTGCAAACTGAAGCCTCGTGTACGAATACATTGGGAATGTTTCATTCAGGGCAACAAGCTGAGCTTTTGTATGTTATGTTCACTGTTGTGATCATAGATATAAAGTGAGGCCACATCTGCACCATGCATTTAAATCACAAATATACCACTTTCCCAGTCATGGTTCTCACCCCATCGTGAAAATCTTAGACCCCTTATTCTCTTTTGGAATAGTTTAACAACCATACCCTCTTCCCAAAGAACTCTGCAGCTCTGTGAGGGGAACAGAGGGTCTCCTAACATCTCTCATCACCCTTAATAAACTGCAGAATCCTCATGAATTTTTTGGGGAAGCCATGACTATTTAAAATGGCATGATACTGCTTTATATGTATGGTGCACATGCTTCATCTGCTTTCTGCTTGTGGTTTGGACTGTTAGGTTGGCAGGTAAGAAGATGCCTCTGCTTTTGTTAAGTTTCCAACGAAGGATGCCACAGGCTGGATTATAATACACTTTGCTGGTGGGTGGCTGAAATCTGTAATATGCAATCTAGAGGTTGCATTGAAAACAAATATAATTGGGCACTAGTAGAAAAGCACCGCTTTTTATATATCAGCTTCACGTTCACCATGTGTATCTAACCTTGTGCAAATGATTAGGCAGCCCAGCTCCACCATATACTTCAGCCAAGTGGCTACCTTTTGGTGACAGATTATGTATTACAAATTCCTTGACCCACTGTGGAAGGTCTCTTGGGTCTCTAGTTTGGTCCTTAGTTATTGTTTGTCATACCACTTTAATATACAGTCATCATTTTAGATAGTTGAGATCCATATCACTGCAAAACTTAGAAATTTTATTCATATTTTTATTGTATGGCCATATTCTCCATGAAGTTAAAATTATATTTGATTCTTGTATACATTTTCTAGACAGAAGGATTATAGGTCAGTGGTAAAGCACATGCTTTGCATGCGGAAGGTCTTAGGTTCAAATCCTGCCATCTTCAGATATGTCTGGCAGTGTTCCCTGTGTAAAAATCCTGTAGAGCCACTGCCAGCCAGTGTAGACAATATTGAACAAGACAGGCTAGCAGTCTGACTCAGTACAATGGAGCAGCCCATATCTTTTGGACAGGACATTGTAGTGGCTGGAGTTTTGGTCCTTTCCTGCCCTGAATTTCTTAAAGCATTTCACACATGATGGAAAATGCAGCTTTGTTTATTATTTAAAAGGCTTCTAGCTCATTTGTCAGGCAAGCCTTCCTCTCAAAGCTGTTTACAATCAAATAAACATAGTAATAATAAAATATTTCAAACACTTAAAATACCTGATTAGATTCCTCCAAAGAAAAAGAAAAAAGAAAATCAGGAAAAGACAAAATAGCCCATTTTAAACTATAGTTCAATATGCAACTCAACCTGCAAAGGCCATAGTAAAGAAAAGGGTCTTTTTAAAAACAGTCAGAGATAGAGCCTGCTTGATATCATTCAGAGTATAGTTTCATAACTGGGTGGTCACCTCAGAAAAGCATCAGTCACTTGATAATGCAGGTATAAAATCTAAATTGGCCAGAATGCTCATTGTAATTACAAATGCCTTCAACTTCTTTGTTGGACATTCACCTACATAGTCCATGGGAGTTTTGTGTTGGATGCTAGAGTTAATTAGATGCAAAACAAGTCCCTTTCTCTAGTGTTCTTTAAAGTATCAATGATTTGTAAGGCATAATGGAACAAGAGATTTTTTTTAAGGGAATTTAGGGGAGGGGAAATATTTTACAGGCCATAATTATTAGAAATTATTCATAAATTGACTGAATTGCAAACATAACGGATTCTAATGGCCAGGGTAAAACCACATATTTAAGCTTTCTAAATGAACACTTTTTTTTTTTTTTTTTAGTAATTTGTACCATCTGTGTCAAAATTTGGAGCCTAAAAAGCAAAAGCAGTGGAACAAATGTTGGTTCCATAAAACAGTCCTAGTTCATTGTTGAAATTGTCACACATTAACGTTGCAGGCCATCTGGGTAGACAAAAGACTCTACCCAGATTGCTAAAATGATTTTATTGGTCTGGTATTAATCAGTATGTGGCATAATATTTAAGCTAAAAGAAATGATGAGGTGAAATGGAGTGCCTCTAACCCCCCAAATGCAGCGATAGTTACATAATAACCTTATTATCCCACAGAGAGTGGCAGCGTTTTTAATTGATTCTTTTTTAAAGGCAAAGATCATGTAAATAACAAACCATATGATCCTCCTCATTTGCATTTGGAAAATAAAATCTGAAACTTTAAGAAGTAATCATTGTCGGCATGTTGGGTATCAGAGATTTAAAAAGCTACAGCATGGTTCTATTAAATTGTGGCACAGCCACAGTCATGTTGGAATTAAGTTTAATTTCTCTTTTGTAACATAGTAAATCAGATTATACTTTGCCTGAAAGAATCCTGAAATCTCCCTCTCCCTCCCTTCCCCCTCCGCACTTTAACTTACATGCAGCTTAAATTCTTTCAAATTCTTGAATTCTTTGGGCTAAATTGCAAAAAGGAAAGGTGCACTCCTGGAATCTACAGTCCCTGTGACCCAGAAACACTCCCCTGTGTTGCAAGACATGGATAGGTTGGTTATGCAGAGGAAAGCGTTCTGCACAGGTAACCAACCACTTTCTTATTAGCTCATCTCTTCCACTATTGAGCCCAGAAAATTTGAAAACACTTTGAGGGGCTGTGCCCTGGTAGGCCCCAGCTTCAAAATTAGAAATGGAGTTGTGATACAGCCATTCTTCATTCCACATGCATTCTCCATTCTTTATCTCTTGGCAATGGCAGCTGTGTGTGGCAGTGTGGCACTGCAGCCTGTCAAGCTGTAGACTAGGAAAGGGGAACCTGTGCCTGCCAGATGTTGTTGGACTCAGCACCCTTCAGCCCCAGCCAGCGTGTCCAAAGGGAGTTGTAGTCCAACAGCATTTTGGCAAATCACAGGTCCCCTGTCCCTGCTCTAGACCCCTTATATTTGGTCTGGCCATACCTTTCATGGGTAGCTATAAGGTCACACAGTGATATGGGCTGACTCTAAATTAAGTCAGCTCAACTTAGTTCCCACTGAAATTAATGGGACATGTTAGTCATCATGACTTGACTTCAACCCTATTGATTTCAGTGGGAGCTAACTTCAGTGAACAGTCTGGATCCAGTTCAATATGTCTAAGGTACAGGAAGATGGATTTAGGTTGATCATTCGGTAGAATGTCCTGTTATGAATTGGGGGGCAGACTCCTCATAATCCTAAATTCAGTACTGCAAAGGGGTTGAATTTACCTGATTTGTGGGGAATGAAGGGAAGATGCCAGGCCAGTGAAAAATACAGGCGAAATCAGTTCTCCTGTTCAGGGGATCACTGATAGCAATGCCATTAAGAACACAAGGAGAACTAAGTACTGGGCCATTAAAGAACAATTGACCATGCAGATGCTGTCTGTCCCCGCCCTCCCAGCTGTGTGTTAGTTAGCAGAAGACAATGGCAGAGTTGACAGGGGGAGGTTGCCAGGGTAACAGGGGTGTGATGTCACCACAGGAAGAGAGGGTGTCCTTTTACAACAGAGGCTTTGGGAGCAGGGATTTCTGAGAAATAAGTAGGAAGTGGGCAGATGACAAATTCTGGGAATGACAAGTTCCTCTTGGGATGCAAATGCTGTCAACTCCTCCTCCATTGAAGGCTTAATGTGTAAATATGTGTGAATAAACCATATTTCTAAGACACTGCAGATTCCACTGTGCCCTGAGGGAATGCAGCTCTCAGCCTGGAAAGGGTTCTCAGCCCCTGCACTATGTGAACAGGAAAGGTTGTCTGATAATGTTGAATTTTGAAAGTTAGTAGTTGCAGGGCCTTTGGATATGCCAGTTGTTGAGAAATGATTCATTACAGTTCTCAGGAACCTAGAAATTATTTGTATAGAACTTCAAAAGTATTAGATTAATGATCCAATAGTTTCATGGTTTATGGATTACAGTGGTACCTCGGGTTAAGAACGTAATTCGTTCTGGAGGTCCGTTCTTAACCTGAAACTATTCTTAACCTGAAGCACCACTTTAGCTAATGGGGCCTCCCACTGCTGCTGCACCACTGCTGTGCAATTTGTGTTCTCATCCTGAAGCAACGTTCTTAACCCGAGGTACTATTTCTGGGTTAGTGGAGTCTGTAACCTGAAGCATCTGTAACCTGAAGTGTCTGTAACCTGAGGTACCACTGTACATGTACGCTTTACACTGTACACTGTACATTAGCTTCTGACTATCTTTCCCCAAATCCCATTTCAATCTCTCACCAACATACCCTCCAACATTTCTCCAATGAAAATAGGAACATCCTACCATACCCTCCAACAGTTCTTCAATGAAAATAGTGAAATCCTAAGGAAAACTGGATATTCTGGAATCAAATCAGAAACTGAAATGGATTCTGTAAATCCAGGACTGTCCCTGGAAAATAGGGACACTAACAGCATGGTGAAAGAAGGGCACCATACCCACTAGCTATGACTTTTGGTAGATAATGTTCATGAAAATGTTGAGTGTACACAAATTTGCAGGTTAACTGTGCACAGGAGATGCTTCTTTAACAGCATCTCTCAATACTGAACATTGCCCACCAGCAGACCTCCCTACATTAGTAGCAGCAAAAAATAGCTAACATGAAGTTAACGTCACTTCCTTGCACTGCAGAGCCTCGTTTATTTTACATCTAAACAAAAACACCAGTTTGCCAGTTTGCTTGCGAGGGCAGTGAACATTTCAAAAGAATGAATGAATGGGTGACCTGGTTGGCTGATGATGACTAATAATGGTTGAAAAATGTCACCACAGCCACACAAAAAGTGTTTCTTTATCAGCCACATACAACAGAGACGTGGATTAAAATGCTATTAACATAACCGATTAAACATATGAATAAACAAGCCAATGAAATCAATAATGATGGCTGGTGTCATCTTAAAGAAATGGTGCTTTAATGTGGCTTATTTGAGTTCATCAGAGGGATTACTAGAAAGACAATGAATGTGAAGCATATCTGTGTTGAATTACTTGGGAGGAAAATACATGCACGATGGGCTGCCAAAATCATGTTACCTACGATACCAGCTTGTGGCAATGGCAGAGAACTATATAAAAGCATTTGGGAATGGAAAGACAATTCAGCTTCTCAGCAAGAGTCTCAGCCATGTAACGTTTCTTGTTCTTTCATGTAGGCACTGTTTATCCAAGGAGGGAGGGAGGGAGGGAGGGAGGGAGGGAGGGAGGAAGTAGTGAGAGCATTTGGCTCTTATAAGGTGAAGATTTAAGTGGGTACCAAGAGTAGGAGCATAGGAACCAGCCAGGCAGAAACAAGCAGGCAGGTGAAAATACTGGAAACCATAGGGGGAAAAAGATCACTGGACAAGCAACTGGTCAACATGGTTGCTGGCTTCATCTGTAATCAGCAAAAAGGCACATTTGGTCCTTCAGGTGATCACATTTAACTGATGATGTGGTCAAGACTGTGATGCTGCAGTTCCTCTGTTGTTGTTTTGCATTTCATGCTAATTGTTGTTGAAGTATACAACCTGTACATATGCATGGTACTGGCCTGGAAATCTTTCAGCAGGAGGAACAAACAAACAAACAAACAAACAAACAAACAAACAAAGATGGTTCATTGTAAAGTTCAACTAAAATCTGGGCATTTTAAGAGGGTTGCATCAGAACTGTCAAAATGATGGTTTAGCAAGAGAAATGGTCACCAGCCTTAAGGTTCATGGTTTGAGATGACATTTCCTAACACTTCTGTAAGTGTCTTTGTAATTCTATCAACCAACATGGTTAACAGATGGCTGATTGAAACAAATTGAACTTGATAGAAACTCACTTCTAAACAGGTGTACATTTAAATCATTTAGGAGGTGTCCAGATTGCAACTTGCCCCAATTCTGCCCCCTCCCCAGTTTTACTAGATACATTGAACCTTGCAACTCCTCTAGAATGCACTGAAGCTCAGTAGGAAGGAATTTCTAGAGCAGGGGAGTAACCAAAATGAATGCTTCTGTGTGCTCTTGTTGTTTGAACTTGATGCTCAAACGGTGATCTTAAGAGAGCATCATCCATTTAATCTTGGAAATCAGCACAGACATAGGGGTGGACTCAGTCCCTTTAACATATTTAGGGATTTACTAACATCTTGTATTTCATATGTATCCTGAGATGGGTTTGTCATCTAGTGTGGTGTATTGACTAGAGTGTTTGGCTAGGACCTGGGAGCCAAGGGTTCAAATCCCTACTGAACCATGAAGCTCACTAGATGAATTTGGACCTGTCACTCACTCTCAGCCTAACCTACCTCACAGAATTGTTACAAGGGGAGGGAGACAACCGTGTGTGTCACCTTGAACTTCTTGGAGGAAAGGAGGGATAAATGTGCAAGCAATAATACACAGCACTTAGCCACCTCTTAACCATTTTAAGAGAAGAAAGCAACAATCCCATCCAGAGATATACATATCTCTTCATGTACATATATGAATCCCTTTTACTTCACCTACCAAAAGCCCTAGATGGGCTTGAGAGGCTTAAAGCCACCATGGAGGAGTTCCTCTGTTTCTAAATTTCAACTAAATTTCAAAAGAGAAAAAGTTGTAGGAATTTTTAGATTTCCCATTTTAGTGAATGGGGAAACACAGAGATCCCTTTTGTACAGAGTGCCCCAGGAGCCAAATTATAGCTTAATGCAGAGAGTGGCAATTGCATCATGGAAACAGAATGCAATAAAATCACAAGGTGAATCTTGGGGCCTGTACACACTGGTATCAACCAGATAGAGTTTTGGCCATTACTAAGTGGGAGGGTACTAGCAGCTACTTAACTGTTTTTTCTAAGATAGAAAAAACTTTAAAAATTCCATTTCTAAAACCAAACTCCTTTGCTTGAAGGAGAAGTTCTCATGCTACAAATTAAAAACAACAACGATAATTTCCCCCCAGAAAAAAAAATTAATCCCAGATGAGCGAAATCTCTGTGCCAGATGGGGCACTGCATTCATTGCTTCCTTGGGTCCATATTCTGCAACTAAGAGCAGGACCCTTACAGAGTCTCAAGGGGGATTCACAGCCAGGTTCCAGCCTTCAGATAACTAGACACCTTCTAGGTTACAAGAGATACATACATACATGCATACATGGTTTACTTCTGTGAATCAATGGTCCTAGCCCTAATTGAGATGTTTATTTTTCCCCTCATAGTGCGTAGATAGATAGATGATAGATAGATAGATGATAGATGATAGATGATAGATAGATAGATAGATAGATAGATGATAGATAGATAGATGATAGATGATAGATAGATAGATAGATAGATATAGATAGATAGATAGATAGATAGATAGATAGATAGATGATAGATAGATAGATGATAGATAGTGTCTTCTTGGTTTAAGGTGGTTATCTAACTTTACTTGGAAATTTGTGAGCCAAACCAGCTTTATCTAATGCTGCTTGGTTACTTATGGTATTGAGAACTGCGGGAACAACCAGAAATATTGGCTGGGTATATGAGTTTTTCTTCTGCATTCATTTCAGCTTATTTTCATTCATATGTGTTTACAGAACTGCTTTTTTATTATTTTGGAATGTTGTGTAAAGTCGTTAATCTATGTTAATAAGAGAACAATAGGATGTAAAGTAAAATGGTCAATTGTTGCCTTGAATTCATGGGATTGTGTTGCCAAGCTACAAAGCGAGGCCCAAGACTACTTTTGAATTTGTAAAATGCCCTTATTACCCCAAACAAGGGCAATAAATAAATAAAAACCTACTACAAACAAGCAAAGCAATGCTCTAATCATTATAGACAAATGCATATCCAATATAATCACAACTTTGTATAACAAAAGCTTTTAAACTACTTGATGCAGTCATGAACATATATTCATAGAGAAACGAAGCTGCAAAAGTAAGAATGTGATGCTGTATATGTGGCAGTCTAGATCTGGTTCTCAGAGTTATTGCATCTGGCTGGTAGGCAGGCCAAGCTTACTCAGATGTTAAATGCAGGTGGACATGTCCCCTACTTTACAGTCCTCTATTTGAAGGGCAGTCAGAGGGTAGTCCTCCATTTGAAGGTGCCCTCTATTTGAAAAGTTGTCCAGCTCAAGTCTGGTTTGAATATCAATTACCTTAAGAAAGGAGATCTGGGACCTTGAAATATCCCGAAAGCACCTGGAAAGTTGTGAGAGCAGGCACACAGGACACCTGTTCCTGACTAGGGTGAGAGATACTATACTTCTTTTAAAAATTATTTCTGAATTTGCATCATTACATCTAAACTGACACATCTGTTCCACTTTTTGTGCTCTTGTTTTTATGTGATGTGAATGTGGCTGTCCACTTTTAATGAGTGTTGTGCATTTAGGACTGTAGTTTTGCAGTGTAATCCTCTCCATGTTTGCTCTGAAGGAAGCCCCATTGCAAAGTACTCCTCTTCAATTATTTATTTCTGTAATGTAAAACACAATCTTTGTGTTAGTTGTTTGTGAAATTTGGTGTGTGTGTGTGTGTGTGTGTGTGTGTGTGTGTGTTTAAAGAAATAAGGCTTGTGATAGCACTATGTGGTAGTTTTACTGTAAATATTGGTCATGGCCAAGGAAATGTTTGGGCAGGGCTGGTTTCCCTTTAAAAAATACTCTGGCCTGGCATTCTGAGCCAGCACCCAGAGGCTGGATCTAACTCTCATTTTGATTTCCCACCAATTTAATTGTTGACTCCTGTATGCGCAGAGCTTGCTAGACCACAGCTACTGTAGGATAAGCCTCCCAAGGCCCATTGGTAGAGAAGGGGTCCAGCAGGAGGCACTTTGCCCAACACCTTTTCTTTAAAACCTGGACACAGACCTGCATTTGGGAAAAGAAATGCATGATAGTATATAGAAGTGTATGCAATGTTCTCTTCCCAGGGCACAACAGCCTATTTGCTAGTGGATCACAGAGTTCAAAAGTTGCAATGCAAAAGTTACACTAGCAGAAGAAATATTTTTGTGCAATCTGTTGCACAACAATCTTTGGCAATGTAGTTGCAATCTTTGGTAATGTAGTTGCTGGTGCAAGGATTGACTCCATTAAATCCAACCCAAAGTATTTTATGTGACTAAATTGATACTCACTTTCATTCTCCTAACACCAAGCCTAACACTGAAAAAGAAAACAATAAGATCAAACTAATCAAAATATTCTGTTCTAGGATATTCCACATGTTACCTAAGGACATATCTGAGGTGGGATTAGGGGAATTAACTGTGATTCCTGCATTGCAGTAGATGACCCTTGATGTCCCTTCCAGTTCTATGATTCTTTGATTTAGGGGGTCAGCTGTGCAGCCCACAATCTTGCATGTTACAGTGTGTGCCAAAGTCTGATGTTAGAGATCTGAAAAGGAGCTTCAGGACTAGGTCCAAATAACTTGAACCAGCAGACTTGAAGTGCTGTCAGGAACCAACTCCACGAAAGGTGGAGACAGAAAGACCCATAGCAGTGGGGCAAGATAGAAATAGGCACCACCACAAGGAAGACTTGAGCACAGGTAAGGCACGGTTTCACAGTGTTGATGCTGGCAGGGAAGCAAACAACTATTATCACGAAGGTAACCATTGCTCTAGCAAGGACCTGGATCCAGATAGAGTGCTTAATTTTGTATAAAGTGGCTGGTCTTTTTGGCAGTTAATGTGCACATCTCGTTTTTGATTCCCATGCCATAGCATACCCTTTACCCTCCAATAGTAAACAATTTTGCACAACCATGTATCTAGTCTGGATTACATGCAATTTGAGTTGAGGTTATTGAAGTGAGAAAAAGTAGGTCTTTTAGTTGGGAGCTATTTTTATATTCATATATTCTTTTATCTTATCAGGCATCAACCATACATTGCGAAGAATTTCAAAAAATATTTATTAGTTTGTGGCAAGTTATGAAGACTCATTTACATTGTTAAGTTTTGAAATCTTATATGGGTCTGGGTTGGATAGGCCACCAGCTTGAGCCATATTGTAACTAGCAGGCTTTGTTAAGGAAGTAGGAATGCTTTCTGACACTGTTATGTCCATATTCAATTTCTGAATCTCACAGGCAAGTGAATTTGAACACAGTCCAACAATCATTTGACTTCCTAAGAATGGTTGATATATTAAAATAAAAATGTATTACATGGTTAGATATTAACAATGAAATTGAAAAGGACTGGGAATGTAAAACTTTGCAGTGACTAAAATATACTGAGGTTAAAATACAGGGTAACTTTACAAATCACTATTAATTTCTTTGGCTTTCATTGCAATAACATTGATTTAATTCATTAGATCCCTTTCTGAATCTATATTTCAGTTTTAGAGTTGTCAGTTTGTGTTAATGACAATTTTACCCATCTGTTCTAACATGAAAATGAGGCTTCATACCACAGAGATGATAGATCTTGAGTAGTTTAAGAAGTGAGATTTCTCTTTAAGGTATTCATTTGGATTATGCCTCCTTTGATACCATTCGCCCTAGAAATTAAGCTGAATAGTTTTTTTTAAAACCGTGCAAAGATAATATTTAGCAAAAATTCAAATGTCATATTTTGTCATTTTAGACCATTGCCTATTGCACACTTTACAGAGAAAATTTCCAAACATTCCCACTCGTTTGCTGTCTAATGGCAAAGCCATAATTTTGTATGTCAGCATATCAGAACTCGAGGAGATGTGAAAGGAATAATAATTAGTTTCTTTAATTTGGCTGTTGAAATGGTATTACTATTACAGAGGCACCCTGATCCTAAACCTTTAAATAATATGTGTAAATCGTGTCATATACTGGGATTGGGCCTAAATTGTTGTGTTGCAATATCAGCATCAGGTCCTTAGAAAAACTGCCATATAAACCAAGATTATGATATTGCCACAGTGTGCTCACCTCATGCTCATGCCAACTTTACATACATTGGATTGTATCCTATGTAGTCCTGCTCAGAGTAGACCCATTGAAGTTCATGGAGATGACTAACATGTCTGTTAATTTCAGAGTGCCTACTCTGTGTAGAATTTAGTTGAATACAACCCTTTATCCGCTAAGTCAGGAAGTCACTTAACACATAAACACCTGTACTTCTGAACCTCAAAGTCCAGGTGTGTAGAGTATTTCAATGGGTTGTACTGAGCTAAATCCTACTCAGTTTAGACCCATTGAAATTTAGGAACCTGAGTTAGTTATGCCTATTAACTTTATTGCCATTTCTCTTAGTACAAGATGTCTGCTTCTTAGGTGGTGCAAATCTCAAATTGTGGGAACTAAAAAGGGCATTGTAGGTACAGGCGACTCCACACTTCTGTGGGGGTTACGTTCTGGGTCCCCAAGTAGATGAGTAAAATTGTGTAAACTGGGGAGCACCCTCTAAACACCCTCTAAACTCCCTCTCTGCTGCTTTCTTTTCAATCTATGTCAAAAGTACTACATCCAAAAAATATCCACAACTAGAATTGAAGCTCCGGGGCCAGCAGGAGGCAGGGGGGTGCATGGGAAAGTGGCTTCTGCTGCTGCGCTACCCCACACACCAGCTGTTAGATGGGGAGGCTGAGCACCTGCTGTGCCTATGGTATCTTCAGGGCTTCCTCTACCTTCACTGGCATCCTCTTTGGCCTCCGGGGAAGGTCTCCTTTTGAGCCACAAGGCCTCTCCAGCTCTTTGCCACTGTTTCTTGGTTTGAATTGAATTATTTATTTATTTCTCAACGCTGTGCATATGCGCGGTCGCACATGAGTAGAATGCACACAAGTGTGCAGCTTCACTTTTTCTTATTATTGAAATACTCCTAAGAACTGCAGAAGGAGTGGAATAGATGATTCTTTGCCATAAACAGCTTTACAATCGAATAGGCATTGAACAGAAATGAAAACTTGACGAGGAGGATAGAGGAAAACAAGCAAATTTTTGTACAAAAACTCTTATGTGATGCTACAATATGATTACGTAATAGCCACTGTGGGATGGGGAAGAGCCAAATGCTAGACAGTCCCTGTCCCGCTTTGATACATCATTGTAGATTGACAGTAACCACAGATGGGGAATTTGTAAGGGTTTGCACTTTGTAAATATAAGCTGAGCGGTTGTAAACCAACTGAGTGGGTGGGGGAGGGGTGTTACCAGATTTTCAAGGGTGAGGAAGCTGGGAGCCTTGTGGGGCTCTCTGCATACAGCTATTTGGATCTCGCTGCATGTTGCAGGGCAGGGAGTATGCCAGGTTCCCTCCAAAGGATGGGAATGTTCAACATATTTTAAAATGAAACATAAACAGGATGTGGGCAGTAAAAATTCTCACCAGGAAAAGCCAGACAGGTGGTAATTCTAGTGCTCAGTTTGGATGGAAATCAGAGAAAGGAACAGAATTCAAAGTCCTTCAGGGTGGAGATTAGCAGCGCAAGGTTATTGAACTGCCCAACAATGAATCAATTTCTTTCTATATATTTATTAGTAGATAGAAATTATTTTGACTGCAAATCCAATCGAAGTCACTATGGCAACAAAGGTCATGCATTAATATGTAGTCTTTGTCTAGCAGATTTGTTTATTTCCCTGCAGTGAATTATAAAGCTGACTCCCCCCCTCCCCAAACAATGTTGAATAATACAATGTCTTTTAAAACAAAAAAGAATGCATTGTGTGCAATGCGACACATCACAATGTCTTAGGGTGGAAGCAGGTGGGGTTCTGCAGATAGCTCAGTTCTCCATCAGGACAGGTGAAATCTGTCAATTTTTCCAAGTTCAGTTCTCCGCATTGACACATCCATTTTTAAAAAAAGTTTTCACAAAAAATTATCAGCCTTTCAATGCAAATTTCTCAGTCAGTACACATTTGTATGGAATTTTGCCTAAGACTGTATATACATTTTTGCAAAGCAATGTCCCCCAATATAATGCATTTTGTGTATGCTATTTTCATTAATACATGTATTTAAATGCACACTTGACCTAAATATATGCTGTATTGTAGACATTACTTGGCTGGAGGACTGTATTGCAGAATCTGGAAGGGGGTGAATTTCAAGGATAGCTGTGTTTTGGTTCACATATTGTTTAAATAAGGTGTTTGCCTTAAAATGCAAACTGAATCAAATGTCTTCTCCATCTCCATTCACTCATTGTGTCTGTGAGTTGCCTCAGTGAATCCATTTCCACTTTGCTCTTAGCCTTGAACATCCTAGACTGGGCAGAAAGGGACTGTGGACTTATTGTTATGGTGGGCATTCACAGGAAGAGGAAATTGAAAGCTGAAGAGGCTCCTTCCTTCCTTCCTTCCTTCCTTCCTTCCTTCCTTCCTTCCTTCCTTCCTTCCTTCCTTGGTTCACACCTTCCAATCACTGTGAATTAATACTTTTGTATTATGACACATACCTCAGCTGTGATCAGCTGCATTTCTGGGCACTATGATTCTGAAACCTTTACTTCAGCCAGCTATGTTGGCAGTAGCTATGTTGGCAGGTGAGGGCAGTTGGAGAAGGAAGGGGAACAATAACTTATGAACCTCCAGAATTTCAGGGGAAGAGTAATTGATTGTTAAACCACTCTGTGAATTGTAGCTCTGAGAGGGGAATAGGGGTCTGCTAACAACTCTTAGCGGGACGCGGGTGGCGCTGTGGGTAAAAGCCTCAGCGCCTAGGGCTTGCCGATCGAAAGGTCGGCGGTTCGAATCCCCGCGGCGGGGTGCACTCCTATTGCTCGGTCCCAGCGCCTGCCAACCTAGCAGTTCGAAAGCACTCCCGGGTGCAAGTAGATAAATAGGGACCGCTTACTAGCAGGAAGGTAAACGGCGTTTCCGTGTGCGGCTCTGGCTCGCCAGAGCAGCGATGTCACGCTGGCCACGTGACCTGGAAGTGTCTCCGGACAGCGCTGGCCCCCGGCCTCTTGAGTGAGATGGGCGCACAACCCTAGAGTCTGTCAAGACTGGCCCGTACGGGCAGGGGTACCTTTACCTTTACCTTTTTAACAACTCTTAGCACCCTTAATGAACTACAATATCCAGGATTCTTTAGGGGAAACCATGGCTGTTTAAAGTGGTATGATAGTGCTTTAAATGTATGGTGTGAATGTGGCCTGATAAAGCCTTTGACTAGGGAAAGACTCTTGGGTGTGCCAATATAAAGACAAGTGTTAAGAATCAAAAGTTCCAAAATGCCTCTGTTGAAAAGAATAGGGATGCCACAAGCACAGGAGATTAAGATCTTCATAAACTTTTGCAATAGTGTGTTCCCCAGTTCTCTTTACTGCAACTACTGAGTAGCGCTTGCTCTGCATGCTTTCATACGTTCACCACAAAGGAAGTCCTCACAGGCAAGAGCTGCTGGTGTGCATCATTAGCCATAACCCAGAAATTCCTTGCAAGCACAGAGTATTTATATCTAAATAAAACCTAACCTTACTTGGAGGGGAAAAGTGCCCCCCTTGGAATGCTGTGTGGTGCTAAGCTTATAATGTGAAGCTCGATTGTTTCATATCTATGTAGTTGGGTTTCTACCTGGGCTATGCATTCAAATTAACTATAAAGGCATTTCTTATGAATATTGATGGGGTTTGAACAAAAAAGCCCACAGATTGGAGAGAAATGGTAAGCCTCTTTAGAAGGTTTTGTGACTATTAGCAAATGATCGGCTGCTTCTTCAAATAATAAGGATTTAAATCAATGTGAAGAAAATAATCAATTGCATCTCTCATTTTTATCCCTCTCTCTTTGAAATACAGTAGCTTGCATATCTCAACACGAATGTCAGTATGAACCAAAATAAAACATTCAGACAGTAAATGAAGCTGCTGTTGATATTTATAATATTCCCTATAACTGTGCATGTGTGTGTGTATATATTATGCAATCTTTTATATTTTTTTAAGCAGTTCAATGGAAAGAGATCATTTTATTAAAAAATCATGAAGGCAAGTGCACTCATTCAACCTTAGAAATGTTTTGATGGCTTTTCAGCGCAGCAATATATTTAGATGGGAATATGTCATTAATATAAACAGCTGAATAGAAACTATTAAACTAACACAATTTAAAACTGAGCAAACCTGAGTATTTGATTAAAGTTTTTGTACATTCTGTACACTTGAACAGGTAACATAGAAGCATAATATTTTTGTTTATTTTTAATTTGTTAGAAGTAGTATCCCTGAAGTGCAAAATTTCCCAATAGTTTGTATTTTGAAATTAGAAGACTGAGGCTGAGAGAGCTTGTTTGGTCTGGTTTTTCTTAATTTTTATTTTCTGCCAGCCACATTTCTGGAGACATCTAAAATAGCAAATTGCAGCTGACTGCAAGAATACAGATATGGCATTTGTGTCGGCCATCTGGCTCCTTGGTCCTGAAGCAAGGCCCACATCTGGACTCCATTGATTTGTCATGATTAAGTCCCACTAAAATCGATAAGATTTTAATAGTTAAACAATGGGCTAAGCAATCTTATAGGGATGCAGGTGCCGCTGTAGTCTAAACCACTGAGCCTTGGGCTTGCCAATCAGAAGGTCTGTGGTTCGAATCCCTGTGATGGGGTGAGCTCCTGTTGCTCCTAGCAGTTCGAAAGCACGCCCAAAGGTGCAAGTAGATAAATGGGTACCACTCCAGCAGGAAGGTAAACGGTGTTTCTGTGCGATGCTCTGGTTTCGCCAGAAGCAGCTTAGTCATGCTGGCCACATGACCCAGAAAAACTGCAGACAAACATCGGCTCCCTTGGCCAGTAAAGTGAGATGAGCGCCGCAACCCCAGAGTCGTTTGCGACTGGACTTAACTGTCAGGGGTCCTTTACCTTTAAGCAATCTTATACTTCAGTTACACAGGGGGCAAGAGAGACCCCCCTTGCTGTCATGCAACAGCCAAATTAAGCCCCTCTGCCAATGTGACTGAAATATAGGGTTGCTCCTAAGGCAGCAATCCTATGCACTGTTACCTGAGAGTAAGGCTGCAGTCCTATACACATGTACCCTAGTATAAGTAATTTTGAAGCACTCAGTGGGACTTTCTTTTGAGTAGACGCCAGTGGCCCATCACTGGTCTCCTTGTCCATTTATTGGTTAGTGTCATCACATCAGTGAGGTCTGTGCTGTGAAAGCGTTTTTAACACATGAAGTTCATAGGGATATGGGAGGCTGCCTTATATCAAATTAGCCCATTGCTCCATTTAGCTCAGTACTGTCCACATTGATAGGCAGCAGTTCTCCTGGTTTTCTCCCAGCCCTGTGTAGAGATGCCAGGAATTGAACCAGGGACCTTCTGCATACAAAGGGTACACTTTACCATTGAGCTATGGCTCATGCTTTAGTTGGTTTGCATTGTGAATGTATCACCTATGCAGGCCAACATGTACATTCACATTACAAAATACTTCTCTTCCATTCAAAGAATTTGGAACTGACTTAAGCACCATGTCTGAGGCTCCTGATAACTTGAAAGTTGATCATATAGAGAGGAGATGGCATTATTCTTGCATCTCCGCAAAATTTCTTGTAATGAATGCTGCTCAATAAAGTGATCAGGTCACAATTTGTTGGCTAAATTTGTTTTCACTGTGCAAATACAGAAGGACTTACAGATAAGGATATTTTATGTTAGAACACACAAGATTGTACCTAGACATGTTTCTGATAAGCAGCTTTTTTGTGAACTGTAATCTGTTATAAAATCTAGTCAATATTCCAAGTGTATCCAAAAAAATGTTTAGTGCTTATTTGGGATGTGCCAAATACAAAACACAATCAACAACCGACATTTGCTTGTGAGAACACATTATTTTATTGATTATATTACTAGAATAAGTAAGGCTGCAATCTCACATACAGTTACCTGAGAGTAAGTCCAACTGAACATAGTGGGATTTACTGTTGAGTAACCATGAAATGGGTTGTGTTAAAAACCTGCAAGTGTTCATCCCACTATCAAGGCCTTTTCTCCATTATTACCCTTGATTTGGCCACTCAAGAAATCCAACCCTGTACTCCAATCTGAAAAGTATTTGTTGGAAGCTGAATGAAATTAGTCCCTTATGAGCTAAGTAATTGTAAAGTTACATTACCCCATGGAAGTGATAACTGATAAAATCTGACAATTTCAATTTTAAAGCAGCTGCGCTTCGGTACGTTGAAGCTGTGATAGCCCTCATATTTATCAACCTATAGCTTGCTAGGCTTACATACATAGTCATGAAGTACGAGCTACACTTAATGATAAAATTACTTTAAATATTGATTATATAGCAGACTGGGCTAACAATAAATGTATTGCCTACTCATGCATAAGGTGTACTCCATTTTTTAAGTTCCTGTGATCTATTTAATTTTCTCCAATTTTTATTTAGTTGTGGAAAATTCATGGAAAAAACAACAGTTATTACAATATACTTTAGCCATAATGGTTGTTGTGTGGGTTCTAATTAAAGAGGACGGATTAACTGCCTTAGTGAAGTAGTTCCCAAACTTTTCCCCCCCATGGAGCACTTAAAAATTGCTGAGGGTCTTGGTGGTCTAGTTAATTATTTTTCTGCCTGTTGTAGCAATTGTAATGCACTGTGCTAGATGCTGTATGATTTTTAATTGCATTTTTATTGCTTCTTTTATTATAAATCATGTATTATTGTATTACAATTTGAATTCCATAGAATGCAATATGAAATACAATAATAAATAATAAAATGTAGTATAAAAGAAGTGATAAAAATACAATATTTAATATTTAATGTGCTGAGCCCGCCATTCACAGCTGCTGCTACTACCACCATTGTTCACAGACACACCGCAGACCACCTGAATGAAGAAGTCCAGCTAGCTTATGTTTATAAAGGGGGACAAGGTCCATACTGAATATTGCAGAGAGTTTCAGACTATGCCTTCAGAATATTTTGCTAAATTCTGGTAGGAAAGCACCTATAGGTATGTATATGTGGTGCTCAAGTGGTAGAAGATATTTATCATTATTTACTGTACTGCTCCTTGTATTCTGAACCAGCAGCAAAGTTTATTCTCAATTTGTTGGTGATGATCAAGCAAAAATTACATAATTTATTGTCTCATTCCGACGAATTTGTGGCAAAGAGATTCAAAGGCAAGGGGGGTAGGGGTGGTCCATATTTTGGGGGATGCATTTACTTTTGCATAGGAAACATTTTGTGTTTCCTCTTAATACAGGCTTGGCCACCTAATTCCTGAGGGTAAGATTTGCTCTTGGAGCCCCATAGAATATCAATTTTTCCCATTTCAGTGAATGGCAGCCCATTGCTTTATGTGGTATGTGACCACCTCGCCTCACACAACCCAACCTGGACCCTACATTCATAAGTGGAGCTCCTCCTCTATGTGCTCCTTCCGAGGGAAGTGTAAAGGGTAGCAACATGAGAACGGACCTTTTGAGTGATGGCCTCCCAAGGAGAAATGCTTGGCAGCATCCTTATCTGTTTTTGAGCACCAAGCAAAAGCATTCTTATTCACCCAAGCCTTTGCATCTTAAATATTCTGCTTATCAGTTATTAGTGAGCATTTTAGTATGATTTAACTCTTGTTTCTACAATTGTTTTTTAATGGTTTTGAGTTTTCACATTGAGTTGGAAAAACGCAACTAAAAATATAATAATAAACGAGGTGAGTTTTGACGGTCTTCCAATAGCTTGTAGCACATTCATAAAAGGCACTGGTGAGAACAGAGTTCAGAACTTACTTGAGTAGCTTCAATCCTTTTGTTCTCTTTCTTAGTCACTAGAGTATGAAAAAAGAGATGGAAGCCATATACCAGCATGGCTGCTCACCATCTATGGACCCTGCACACCCTAGTCCCTTAAAATGCAGTGTGCCTGCAATGTATCTATATGGGTATAACTGAAGTCAGTACTTCATGTGAGCAGCAACCTGGCTTTTCCAGGGTTAATAATCATGTGATATATGTGTATATGCACATTGCAGACAAGCAACATGTCCCATTGCATGTGCATTCATTTTACATGCAGAAAACAAGCCCTGTTGTCTAAAACTAAGCAGGAGCAGTGCATGTCTGATACCATTTATTTAGAATGGGAGTAATCCTGGATGGACCTGCACTGTAGCACACACTTCTAATATGGGAGCATTGGAAATATGAATTATTCATTAATTACATTTATACTCCATCTTTATTATATGGAAGTCACACAGGGTCCCCCAGGCAGTTGCTCACGTAGGCACTGATCAGACCCCGATTTGCTTAGCTTTACCAAAGTTGCCTTCTGACCATAATCCCAAGTAAAAGCAGGCCATGAGAGAGGAATGCACCATAAGAAATGGACCCCAAGCCACATCAGCTAGAAGTAAGGCTTCCTGCTGTGCAGACATAGCCAAGCAAAACTTCTGAATGGGTTGGAATAATCAAGTTCCTTAATGTTGTGTTTGTATCTCTCTCTTTCTGCTTGCATTTACTGGGCTGGCAGGGACAGCTGGGCCTGTTTTGATTTTTGTCAAAAGCAATGGCGTTCCAAAGCCATAACTCTCCGTTATGCATGGGGACTTGTTTGCATTATTGCCTGTAAATGTGGATGTTAGCATGCATTACCAATAGCAGTTGGTGCTATTGTTTCAGTCTGCCAAAACACAAGCTTAAGATTCCAAAGCTTAAAATGGAGGGGGTGGCTAACTTTGCAAGAAATATGGATAGAGAGCTTAGAAGCTGTACTTACTCTTTGTGTGCGTGTATTGAAGGGTGGGGGTGGGGTGGGGCATAGGGAAACACAAACACTATTTCTAGATTTCTCCATTGTCCATATAGAACCCGTTGTCAATTAGATATGCTGGGGTGTGGTTAACACAAGCAAATTGTACTCCAGAGTGCTAAAAAACAGGCATGGTGCAGTGGAGTGTGCCTGCCTCATCTCCTGGGGTGTGATTATTTAAGGATAATGACACCTCCTGCAGAGGCACCTTATTGCTCTTTTGCAAAAACAGTCTTTATTGAGAGGAATTAATTGCATTGTTGTTGGTGGCATGAAATAAGTTTAATATTTTTAAATGATCTTCCCAGTTTGTACTGCTTTGGAAAGAGACTTTCACAGATATGTCAAATAAATGACTGGCTTGGGAAAGTCACTTCGCTTTATTATTATTGTTATTATTATTATTCAGAGGTTTGTGTGTATGTATCTGTCTATATGAACTGTGATTTTAATTTGTTTTATCTGCATGCTGCCCAGAGATCTCTGGTTATTGGGCAGCTGATAAAAGGAATTAAAATAATAATAATTAATTAGTGTGTGTGTATAAAGAGAAAAAGAGGGAGATACTTATTTATCCGATAATATACACAAATATATAAGATAAGATAAATTATCCTGTTCGGATTGATTGTGATTCTTTTGTATAAATGGGAAATTTTGCTTCCAGTACAACCAAGCATGTACCCACCATAAGTAAGAAGGATACTAATATTTTGCAAGTGAATTCACTTGGCATTGATGGTATCCAAGTATTTATTCCTCAGTTTTAAAGAAAATTGTCATGCTCAGTGTTTAAGTAAACTAAAGATACCATCTTTTCAAGTTGCAGTCTGGCTGGCAAATGTGTTGTGTTATACTGTACCCCCACAGCCTACTTACAGTTCTCATAGCAGCTGGGAGAATAGCTTTTATTATGGGGATTTTAATTAGTGCCATGTATAAAAAGAGCAGCACTAATGTTGGCAAAAGTTGCTGGTGCGCTTACTTCCATAAAAGGTGAACCGGTTTAGTGCCACTGGTTACATTCAAGTTTCAGGATTTCCTTGCTGCAGTGTAGCAGTAAATCAACCCTTAGTGTACCAGAAGCTTCATCTTTCTCACATCTGCTATGACTAGGGTGGCGTTCTTCAGCATCTCTTTCTCAAACATGCCATGGACGTCTCTGACTCTGCTCTTACTTTCCTCAGAAGCATCTCTTCCCTTGTTTTAGGCTAGGCAGTAAAGAAGACTAGCCACATCATCTTCTGGTAGCAATATTGTTTACGATCAGGAGGCCAACCCCAACGGGAGCCTGCAATGGATGCTTCTTCACAAATGCTTCTATCACAGTATATTCTGCAGCTTTGTGTGGCTTTGTTTTCATGAATGCCATTTACCCCATACAACGTAGAAAGGTCCTCAGAAATCTAACTTCAGAAGATCATAAAATTGTAGAATTGTAGAGTTAGAAGGAACCCCAAGGGTCATCTAGTTCTGCTTCCCAAATGACCTGTGCATGCCTGGAGGTCAAAGTATGAATATGCCAATTATATATAATCAAAGAAAATAATCCACCTTTCAATAAAGTCACTTTTTGTACTCCCTCTGGAAAGTCTGTGATGTGCCAGTGTTTCCCACAAAACCATCTTCCAAACGTGTTTTTTCCACTGTCCAGTTGTGGCACCTAACTAGGACTTCCAATGCTGCACTATTGTCATCCTTGATGCTTTTGAAAGGAAGTTCACCACCTCCTTGTGCCAATTTTGGTCTTCCACACTAGCCAGCAATAACAATAGTGCTGGCACCAGGTGGAGATAGCACCTGAAATAACTCGAACCCATGTTTGCCAAGAAGGGCTCGATCTGGAACAGTTCCATTACATATGCACCCACAGGCCTTGTGGTCTCCTCCGTTGAGTTTTGTGGATACAACATGCAACATTGTATCAGTGCAATGTAACACAGTCTGTGGCCCTATAGTCATGGATGGGATTTTGTTGAGTATTCTTGCTCCCTGCCTTTCCCAAGGCCCCTCTACAGTTGCACTCTCCTGAGCAACATCCTAGATATTTTGCTACATGGGTGTCATGCCCTTGGGCTGTTTTCTCTTGGTCTTGTAGCTGACGACAGGATTAGGCTATTCAGAAATCCTCATGTAGACTGCTGCACTGGATGCAGATACATATTATTTGTACTGCACCATCAATGTATATGGTCCTTTTCAAAACAACATAAAGAAGGAGACTCTAAGCTCCATACTAACACAGAGAGTGGCAACAAAGGAAAGGTAGAGGCAAAAGATAACCATCAGAGAAAAGGAAGGGATACTGTGAGATTCAGTTAACTGCCTATCAGGAGGAGAGCACAAATAGTGGTTTTTACCTCTGCTGCTTCACCATCTCATTTATCTCTGGAATAATCAATGGCTAATAACTCACTTATCTTTGGTGCTAATGTTTAGTATCCAATGTTGAGTGTTGTTTCTTATTTTACGAGACTCTTTGCATCATTTTTATCATCTGCTTCCCTTTTTATGCTAATGGTTCTATCTATCAGTCTCAGAGTAATAGTGCAGGTATATGCTCCTCCTAACAGGATGAATGAATACAGTAAGATGGATGTGTTTGTGCTGCTTATCAAATATGGAAACAAATGAGAAGGAATGAAGTGGGCACCAGTGTGCCATCACAGAGGTTAGTTCACCTGAATGTGCTCAACAGTCAGCAAATGATGCTTTGTAGCAGTTTCCCAAAGAGGAATACTAAATCCTGTTGGTTGGGGAGAGGGAATGGATAGGATGGAGCGAAGTAAAATGAGGGTGTTATGGGGTAGAAGGAAATTGCAGCTGCCCAGTAGTCTCACAATGCCATGAACGTAGATGAAAGGCAACTTCAATATGGAGTTGAAAGGCCAAACTAGACCCAGGCTGTGTGATTGGATTGCCCTGTGCAGTATGGTGGAATAAGAGAGATGTTTGCCTGGTTCTGTAACTTGAATGGTTTAAGTAGGTCTCTTCACTTTTAAAGTACCCTCCCATAAAGAATCTTGGGAACAGTAGTTTGTTATGGTTGCTGGAAATTGTAGCTCTGTGTTGTTTTATATTTCCCAGGGTACTTTTGTGTGTGTTTGCTTTAAATGTATGGTGTGTACATAGCCATAATATTGGATAGTAATAATAATACTGTCCAGAGCTGTTATAAGGACCATTTCTTTATTCATCTATTTGAAATTTTTATCCCCCACCATTCCTATGCACCTGCAGCACTATGTGAATGCTCAGCAGAAACACTGTATGAGTGCTAAGAGGTACTAATATGGTCAAAGAGGGAAGTGGAGGGATTTTAAAGATCAAGGCTCCCACTAGGGTTTGGAGAGGTCATGCCTTGGCTGTATCTATGACTGACTGGGGGGCTCCTAATGTTTCCCACAGACTGCTTAGACATATTCCAAAATATTTCTGTGGCAGACTTACTACCAAGACACCTGTTATTTTAGTGTTTGATAGATGTTATGTGATCTGCAGTACGTCGCGAAATTGTGGTTCTGTATATTTATCACCTGTGTGATTACTTGTTGCTCCCTTGCATACTAAGTTTGCCATTCTGTTTTTATTGTATTATGATTCTCTGTGTCCTGGTGTTATGTGCTTTCTGCATGGAAATGTATAAAAAAGAGCAATTATTATTATTGTTCTTATTTTAATATGTGGCTACTTGGAAAGAAAATCTTGTTTCTTTGTCCACTAGTGCAACATTCTTTGTCCACTAGTGCAAGAGCTTTTGCGCTAGCAGATGGCAGTTTAAAGGTTGTGCAACAGAGGAATCCAATACAACAGTTCTGCTAGCAGATGCTTGTTGTTCAACAGCTGGTTCTTACTGTGCAGTCCATTGCGCAACTATCTTTGGCAATGTACTTGTGTTTTCCCTTGGGCAACAAGGGTCCACTAGCACAACATGTAAGTGACTTGAACTTAGGGCTACAATGGAGACAACTTGCTGTTTTGTAGGAGATTGGGAGTGGCCTTAAACACCAAGACATTGTCAGGGGCTTTGAGGACATCTCCTAGTTTGGTTCCCATGACTATTTGTGGGTCTCCTGGTGTTTCATGCAAACTGTTATTCAGCCTTCCCTATCTCAGTGCATCTCAGTGGTTATGCAGAAGGACAATAAAGCTGTTTGAAGGTAGATCCCTGAAAACTACAACATAATCAACCAATAACCCTTAATTGTATTTCAGTGTCTGTTTGAAAAGAACCATTACATTCCAATGGACATTTGGTGTGATAATTCCTTCTAGTCCCAGGTAGGAGATGCATCATTACTGTCCCCTAGTCAAATGCTTGCGGAGGGATTTTGGTTATGCAGAATCCAGAAAGATTTTTACAGGATAAATATTTTTGCCCCCTTGCTTTAGATTTATTTTAAAAATGTATTTCTGCAAGATGTCCCTAATTTTCAGCGTAACCAAAAGTTCCCTTTTTGTGATTTTCAAAATGTAATCACTGGAAATGTTTGCCGGTTTCTGCCCTACATGAGCTGTCTTAGCTTGAGTCTCTTATGGTGCATTCAAAGACTGATAGGTGCATTAGCACTTTTTCATTTTTATTTATGCCAAATATGCTCACATAAACACAATTTCCATACATACGATTCAAGTTGCATTTAACTCAGATTGGGTTATATATGGTATGCAAGGTGCTGGGGAGAGAATTACAGGCGAGCTTCATCTACAAGGATGCATTTGAGAAATATGGAGGGAAACATCTGCATTTCAATGTGTTCTGTATAGGCACATTTATTTGTACTGTAAATGCACTGAGAACTCTGCACTGGCTGCCAGTAAGCTACCAAGCCCAATGCAAGATGTTAGTACTACTCTACAAAGTTTGGGACTGAAGTACCTAAATGAGTGCCTCCATCAATACCAATCTTCTTGGGATCCGACAGTTAGCAGGGGAGGCCTGTTGGTGCTTTTGCCTCTGGCTGCTGCCAGATTGGCCTCAAGGCATTACAAGGTCTTATTGGTGGTGGTTCCCCATTTGTAGAATGCCCTCCCTGGTGAGGTGCACGAGTCTCCCTCATTACTGACTTTCAGAAGACACTTTTATTTCAGAAGACACTGTTTAGCCAGGCAATTAATGGCTGATGTATACTGGCTATGTAAAATGCATAACACTGTGAGTATGTGGCTGCTTTAAAACATTTTTAGATGTTCTAAATGGTTTTTAGATGGTTTTAAGTTGTTTTTGAATGTTTTAGATATTTTTTTCTATTCTAAATTGTGCTATTTAAGCATTTTTTATGTTTTTCCCCATAGGCTACTTAAGAGGGAAGAGTGGGATGTTAATTAATTAATTAATTAATTATAATGAAGTTTCTCTACTGTCCTTCTGTCCCAAGTTGGTTCACTCCAAGAAACATAGCTGGCACCATCTAGACATGGATAGAGCCTTGCGTTTCTACTTATATAGGACAGTGGAGCAGAGAAAGTTGGTGTATTTGGGTTTTTCCTGCAGGTTTGAATACTAAACTCATCCACTTTATCTCAGTGGATCTAGGAATGCATCATTCTGGTGTGTTACAGTATTAAAAACAAGAACCAGCAGCAGTTGCCAGGGGGCATTGAAGCTCATTCCCTTACTAGCAAACCTATTTAAACATATCAGTAACTTGAGCAAACAGTCAATTCACATAACAAATGCTCCTCAAACTTTTTATTTTTTAACTTTAAGCTTATTCTACCTTTCAGGATCTTTTGAACTCTGAAATAATCTGTTTGAGTGGGGGAATGCAAGGAGATTCTTGGGTACAGCAGAATACATGATATTGCTGTATGTGAGGATATGTGTAGTTCATGACGAATGGATATGAAAGTCCATTTCCCCCTTACTCTCAGTCTCTTGTCGAGCAATAAGGACCTCCTGTGAACTCAAAGCACTTTCTTGAAGGACTGCAATTGAGCAGCTATTTCCCAACTCTCCTCCCATGTCTCAGAGAAGATCCATAGCCACTGTCCTTTAGTACTTCTGCCCAGATCACTCAGAGTCCCATCATTCATAATCCCCCTACAGGAGTTCTGTGACTTCCCCTTTGAGGTTCTGGTCCACATTTTAAGAACCCAGAACAACCAATATTAAATTGGAGAAAGCTGTGTTTCTGACCCAAGTGATGCCATTAAACATGTTATAAGTCCACTGCAATAGTGATATCTGTTTAAAATGGCCTCTTACCCAACCCTGGGGTGGGTGGCGGTTGTGACCTGTCACAGCCACCCCTCAACTCCCCATGGGGCGAGACACCTCCTCATGACCCCCAGTCATTGGGTGCTTTCCCTGGCTGGTTGCAGAGGAGGCTCTGGAGGCTGAGAATGGATATATACACGCAATGCCTGAGCCAAAACCCTACCTACATCTGTAATCAATAAAAGTTGTGGCCAGTTTTAAATCTCAGAATGTTGTTTTGTCCAGTTTGTTTACATCTGTTGTTGCCTTTGGCCTTCGCTCACTGGGGTTGGGGGTGCTGCGAGTGGGTCCACAACTATCTTTTATATTGATTGGCTTTATGCCTCAGTGTGCACTTCATGTGTGGTTCTGTCTATAAATTTTGTCTTATGTAAACTGAAAGGTTGGGAGAGAATGTAGTGTGCACAGGGGGTTCTGTGAAGTTCTCTCAACTTCTTTTCATCTTTCAGACCATAAAGAAACTGCTTTTATAGTGGCCCCAAACCAAGATTTACATGTAACTAATCAGTAGTAAGTTCATTGGTTGGGAGTGCAGTATAAAAGAGGGACAGTAAATTGGAATGAAATCTGAAAAACAGTGAACCATAGAATGTTGGAATTTTTTCTAAAATGTGAATTGTGCAGTCTCAGCAAGGCCACTGCTCTTGTGTTCTAAATGTGACGATGTCTTGTGCACACAAATCTAACTGGAGAGCAATTATATTCTAGGTGGGAATCACTTTGTGAAATAGATCAGGTATAGTCTGTTTTCTGCATTAACAACATTCAGCAGAGATACTAAACATGGACTTGAAGATAGGAAACATAAATATCTTACTTGATATATTTGGGGATGACACACAGCTCATCCCAGAGTATTGGACTTGAACTTGGGAGTGGGAGATCTGGGTTCAGATCCTAGCTTTGTGAATGAACTTATTGGCCGACATAATTCATTTTCAAAGCAGAAAAATATTAGTCTCCCACGGTAGCTGGAAGAATGAATAAGAGATTTTTTTTTATACCATGTTGCACACATTAAGGCTGCAATTGATTCACCTTGGCCTTCTGGCACTTAAATCAATGGCATTTCGGTAGAGGAAAAAACAGATTTAGTGCAAGAAAAGCAGTTTGTTAGTGGACTTCAATGTATAATATAATTTTTATCTTTCTGTTCCCATTGCTTCTACTACTTTAAGTGGACATGATCCAGAAAGTAGCCTGTTCACCTTTAAAAGTCTAATTGATTTAAGTGGCAGAGTTATATTTGTGTTTAAGCTCTTACTAACACAAGCAACACTTAAATGTGGTTTGATCTTACTCATAATTAAAGTGTCAGGGAAACGAATGAATGATACCATGGGAGAAGAAACTCCCGTAAATATATAAATGTGTGTGTACATGTTCGTGTGCACATGTGTGCATGCATCTGTATCTATCTATATAGATATAACAATGAATTTAACCAACAAAAACAGGAATGCATCGAGTCAGTGATCAGAGAAAACCACCATTTGTGCATGGGAGAACTGGATAAAAGCAACAGTGTATATTTATGTTCTTTATTGCAATCCATGGCTCTTCACTTTAATTTCAGTATAAGTAGGACATGTGTTGACTGGAGAGAGTTGCATAAATCACAGCTTTGAGATTTTCTTTCTTTCTTTCCTTTTTTTTTAAAAGGCCTTGTTTTGAGTCATTATCCCTTTCATTCTAATGGAATTCAGCCAGATTTTCCATGACCTTAACACCCAATCATGCACAAGATTAGCCAATCGCTAGCTAATCCTTACTAGCCAAACCCCACTGGGAAGGAACTGCCAGACAAAGGGAAGCACACACATCCATTTAGCTGCTGAGCATTTGTAAGGAAGGATACTGCATGCACTTATCTTCCGACTGAAATCCATATGTGAACTCAAGTTGCACATTATAGGATACAGGGGGAAAATACAAAATTTAATTTGTGATCACTCTTAGTTAAACTGTTACAGTCACTATACTAATGAATGTCTGTATGATATGATTCCTCTCCTTCTCTCCCTCCCTCCTCCCTCATCTTCCAAACACATGACTGGAAATTCGTTTGGTTCGATCTTCCTAAAGCCTCTCTTTGAGAAGCTTCAAACTGTAGAGGTTCCGTTATATCTGGTAATGAGATACTGGGTGATCTTGGGCCATTCACATTGAGCTTCATTGATGAGTGGAGATTTGAAACCTGGTTTCCCAGGTTCTAGCCCAACATTTCACCATCACACTACACTGGCTGTCAATGTGAACTTGATCTGTTCCATGCACCCAAGCTGTGGTAAAAAATGAGCTCACGAGTGTTGAACAACTTGGGCAGTGGCTAGAGCAGAGTGCCTTGCCTTTGCCAACAGAGAGTTTACTTGTGTGCAGTGATGATTGTCTCCACTATGTGTGGGGACACTGTTCCCCACCATTGTCATGACGGGGGAAGAAGACCAGTGTTGGAACAATGCAATTCAGGCAAGCTGAGCATGGGTTGGAGAAACACAGCTATACCTCATGGTACATGTTTTTCATTCCCTTGCTCAACTATTGTTACATGCCACCCCAGTCTCTGCCAAGTGGTAGCAAGATTCTAGGGTCATGTTTCCACTGTGAATAAGCCAGTGTGGTTTCTTAAATGCTCTGCGCTTAACTAGCCTGGCCAGGCTGGTTTGCATGAACTGGCCCAGGGATTCCTTATCTTGCACAGTTCTGCGGTGTGCATTTCCCTGTTCTATTCCAAATATTAGCTAGATTCTGACATTCATTTATTTATTGGGTTTAGGGATCTTCCCCACTACTTATAACACTATGTTGTGTCTTGGTATCTGCAGTGGGTTTTGTTTGTGTCTGGAGTCCCAAGGCAAGGTACTTGTTGGAGTACTAAGCAGAGAAGGGTCAGCAATGTGAAAGTTCCCTGAGTGTTGCGAAGACAGGCTCTATGTGAAACATGTTCCCTTCCTGTGCAAAGTGCTTCCCCCCCTCCTTGTTCCCTGTCACCAGTTTCTCCTTGTGAACTCTAAGCATGTGAGAGATGTTCAGGATGGGAGTGTTTGTAGATACAATCCAATGGGAGAGATCCTTATGTGCAACACAGATTAAAAAGTGTTTTGGGGGGGGGGAAGGAAATGAAAGACCTTTTGCATATACTTAAATTAGCTAAATAGATGCTGCCGCCTTCACTTGCATCAAAAGTATCACATGGGTTGCCCGATAAGAAGCTTGTTCCATTCACCCTTTATATAGGGGACAGAGCTAGTTAAAAATCTACACCTTTAATCTGCAGGTAATTAAGTGATGGGTTAATCACACCATTTAATCTATTATTACTTTCAAACCTTATCTTAAAAGAGAACACTTCTCTTAATGCAAAAATTTGACAGTTATTTTCATAAAACTGCCAATCTTCTTTTGCAGCTGCTTTAAAAAGATTTTCTGTTATTTTGCCTTCCTGATGGGCAAGAGGTATATGTCTGCAGGTGAGCTATGGGTATATGCTAAATAAAGTTAGGGGACATGTGGAAGGACCACATACACTTTCAAAAAAGTTGCTGCCCTTTTCAGGTATCAAGGTCACTGGGATCTTGAGTGATTTATTTTTACCTATCCCTGTCAATCTTGCAAGTTTAACCTGCTCAGTATTTCATTTCCAAACTAAGAATTTGATATGTGCTCATTTTTCTTTTCTTTTCTTACCTGTGTGTAGTAATACTTCTAATTAATATTTATTTGTTTAACACCTCCTTTCTCCAAGGAACTCATGCCAGTGAACATAGGATTTCTTTCCTATATCATGCATACACCAAACCTGTGGGGTAGGTTATGGTAAGAGAGAGACTGCTCAGGGTTCATGGCAGAACCCCAAGTCTCTCGAGTTTAAATTTTGCTTTCTGCTTGCTGCATAATACATTGCACTGTTTCACATATACTATCTGAGTAGTGCTTACAAGTCTTCTATAAGCAGATGAGTATTAGGGATTATCCACATTTTCCTTTTCTCTACTCTTTCCAGGCATGTTCTGTACTTAAGGTTTTGTTTCTGAGTGCCCCTATTTCTTTTGCTCTGGAGGTTTCCTCATGAAAACCTGCTCTTTAAAGCTTAGTTGGTGCACGTGGCAATCTGAAGAAAATCTGAATTGATGCTTGTTCC
>NC_135661.1:32215110-32280110 GCF_964188315.1 Podarcis muralis | reverse complement strand
TTACTGGCAGTGACTCTCCAGGGTTTTAGCCTGTCTCAACCTCCCTGGAGATGCTAGGGACTGAATTGCTGATTTTTTTGTCAAAGCGTTGAATTTAGTTATAAATAGGAGGATTCCACTTTTTTGTAACTAAGGTCATTTAGATCATATTCTGAGTGATGCTTCATTTTTAAAAATCACATTGCACAATTGATTGTTATTCAAAAGCTTTGGATAAACAATGAAGATTTGGATTTGTTTTTGGCAACCACTGCATGCAAAGCATATTCTCTACCATGGAGCTATGACCCTGCCCTATGTAGTTACATGCATTTTGAAATTATATTGCCCAGCAGAGGACTCTACCATAAATAGTTGCAATCTTCATTAACAGAGCATGCATTGGAATGCTCAACCCAACCCAACCGTGGTTTCTGTTGTGACTTAGAAAAATAGTGGCCTCATATGCACAGTTTTTTGCTTGCAATAATATATTGTTAGTTTTCATGCAATTTCCAGAATTTGATGGAAATCCTATGTGTGGCTATTGAAAATGTGTATACACAGTCAAGCAGAACTTAGAAGATTCAAATACAACTAAATCTACTAACCTCTTTTATCTACAAAAGAACGCTTTAGATTTGGCTTGAAGCTATTACAGGCAGACAACAAGATTCTTGAATCATAGGCATTGCATTCTTGGTTCAATCTCATTTCTTAAAATAGCATAAGTGTCCCAGAATATCTTTTAAAACGTGTGCAACACCAATTAGTCCGTCCTGTGCACTTAACATTTCAGGATAAGCCTTTTCACTTTTCTTTCTTAGTTCTCAGTCCAGTTAGTATGTAATAAAAGAAAATTAAATGCTTGTCCTGAACAGCAGTCCCACAGCTGGTAACCACATTCTCTTATTATAACATTCTTCGAAGATGCACATCTGTAGATATTCAGCCTTCAGTGGGAAGAAAGAGATACGTCTTCTCTACAAACTATCCATCTGAATCTCAGAAACTTTGGTGGCTTCTTTTAAGACATTATGAGCTGAGAAACAGAGTATACCAAGTGGAATCTCTAGCCCCAGGCAAACCAAGCAGATGGTGTATAACATAAAATCCTATAGCACTTTCTTAAGAAAGACAAGATGTACTTCCAGAACTTTTAACCAAAGCTGCCTATTCATGAAGTATTTTATAAGATATTCAGAATTTGTATGTATATCACAGTTGGACGCATACTATAAATGTAATGAAATGCACCAAGCTTGGTATGTATTGTTGTTGTTTAGTCGTTTAGTCGTGTCCGACTCTTTGTGACCCCATGGACCAGAGCACGCCAGGCACTCCTGTCTTCCACTGTCTCCCGCAGTTTGGTCAAACTCATGTTGGTAGCTTCGAGAACACTGTCCAACGATCTCGTCCTCTGTCGTCGTCTCCTCCTTGTTGTCCTCCATCTTTCCCAACATCAGGGTCTTTTCTAGGGAGTCTTCTCTTCTCATGAGGTGGCCAAAGTATTGGAGCCTCAGCTTCACGATCTGTCCTTCCACTGAGCACTCAGGGCTGATTTCCTTCAGAATGGATAGGTTTGATCTTCTTGCAGTCCATGGGACTCTCAAGAGTCTCCTCCAGCACCATAATTCAAAAGCATCAATTCTTCGGCGATCAGCCTCCTTTATGGTCCAGCTCTCACTTCCATACATCACTCCTGGGAAAACCATGGCTTTAACTATACGGACCTTTGTTGGCAAGGTGATGTCTCTGCTTTTTAAGACGCTGTCTAGGTTTGCCATCGCCTTTCTCCCAAGGAGCAGGCGTCTTTTAATTTCGTGACTGCTGTCACCATCTGCAGTGATCATGGAGCCCAAGAAAGTAAATTCTCTCACTGCCTCCATTTCTTCCCCTTCTATTTGTCATCAGTGTTGGTTCCAGGATTTGTAAGAACCTGGGGTAAAGCTATGGCCCTTCCCACACATATTCCTCTAGGAAATATTATTGCTCCACCACCCTACAGCACTATGTTTGAACTACAAATTGAAACTGGAGAATATTCTGTAAAACCCTGGTTTTAGAAAATAGATTTCATAAAGACAATTCAGTGTCGCATCCAACATTAGTCATACTCTGAACAAACCCATTGAAATCAACAGACATGACTCACTTAGGTTCATTCATTTCAATGGATATGCTTTTAATTTGAATAATATTGTACACACCCTTCAGAAGATAGGCTCATTCAACATGAATCAGCGCGCAGCTAGAGGAACTTGTTGGGGCTATCTAGTAAAGAAAGTTAGCTGTGCACTTTGTGCATTGCAGACTCCATGAAAGAAATGGGAACCTAATGGAAAATATGATTTGTCCAATGGCAAAAAGGACATTAGTAAGACAGTTGACATTATATCATCAGTAAAAGGTAAAGGTACCCCTGCCCGTTCGGGCCAGTCTTGCCAGACTCTAGGGTTGTGCGCTCATCTCACTCTATAGGCCGGGAGCCAGCGCTGTCCGCAGACACTTCCGGGTCACGTGGCCAGTGTGACAAGCTGCATCTGGCGAGCCAGCGCAGCACACGGAACGCCGTTTACCTTCCCGCTGGTAAGCGGTCCCTATTTATCTACTTGCACCCGGAGGTGCTTTCGAACTGCTACGTTGGCAGGCGCTGGGACCGAACGACGGGAGCGCACCCTGCCGCGGGGATTCGAACCGCCGACCATGCAATCGGCAAGTCCTAGGCACTGAGGTTTTACCCACAGCGCCACCCACGTCCCAATATCATCAGTATCATTAGATAATTACTTTTTATCACATGCATATTGAAATATTAAGGCCAGGGGAGAGGTTCAAAGGAAGATGGCACTCAAGGCTGGCATTGTCAAGGCACCTGCCAAGGTCCCACACCCCAGTATCTGAGAGTGTGACCTAATGAACACTGTGGGATTTACTTAAAAAAGCAGAGGCATCACCTTGCCAACAAAGGTCCGTATAGTGAAAGCTATGGTTTTCCCAGTAGTGATGTATGGAATTGAGAGCTGGACCATAAAGAAGGCTGATCGCCAAAGAATTGATGCTTTTGAATTATGGTGCTGGAGGAGACTCTTGAGAGTCCCATGGACTGCAAGAAGATCAAACCTATCCATTCTGAAGGAAATCAGCCCCGAGTGCTCAGTGGAAGGACTGGAAGGACTGAGCTGAGGCTGAGGCTGAGGCTGAGGCTCCAATACTTTGGCCACCTCATGAGAAGAGAAGACTCCCTGGAAAAGACCCTGATGTTGGGAAAGATTGAGGGCACAGGGAGAAGGGGACGACAGAGGACGAGATGGTTGGACAGTGTTCTCGAAGCTACCAACATGAGGTTGACCAAACTGCGGGAGACAGTGGAAGACAGGAGTGCCTGGCGTGCTCTGGTCCATGGGGTCATGAAGAGTCCTAAATGACTAAACGACTAAACAACAACAAACACACAACAGAACTAAACAGTAAAATAATTCAAGTATGTACAATACTGTGCCATATATGCTCAAATGCAAAGCACATTCACATGAGTCTCATTGATAGTAATCTAATTTTGCTTAAAACTTAGGTCTTATTCTCACAATGTATTTCAACCATCATTTAAATGAAAATCACATGTGGAGCGTTGCCACTTGTGAAAAGCGGGCAGCACATTAAATGTCTGGATTTCTCCATAATAAACACAGAATGCTGCTTATGTTTGTTTGCCATTATAATGCACGTGCAGCATTGACAACTGTCAGCGCTGCATGCTGCCAAGGTTACCCTTTAAGGTTGGGTATCCTTTGTACTCATGTTCAGAGTGTAAAGCGAAAACCACCTTCAACTGCTGTGGATTATAGTCCTTGGCTGGTTCTGAAATCTGGGGCGTGAGCCATGGTGCCCATTCATTTATTCCTTCGCTAACTGGATTCTATTACAGAGCTGGAGAGAAAATAAAAGTGGTGTTGTTTTAAACAGGAAGCAGCCTTTCACTAATAACAGAATTAGCCTTATTTATTCATCATACTAGCTTATTTTTTCGATCCACATTAAAAGCTGCATTTACTCTCCAAACTAAACTAAAATATGTGCATATCTGATTTTTAAGGGAGAGAAAAAAATATTTAATTGATCTCTCCCCATCCCTTTCCATCCCTCCTTCTTTCTCCCATCTTCTCACTAATTCCATCACATAGTAAGCTTCCTATTATGAAAGAAATCAGAATTAATTTAAATATAAAATATAAAGCATTAACCTTACAGCAAAACAGATAACAGTAAAAAGAGCAAGTTTTTTCCCTCTGTCAAAATGACAGCCCTCCTGCTTTTGAATAAATGAAGTTTCTAAATTGGCATATTTTTTCCCAGAGCTCAACAAAATGTAATGACTCTACAAAATATAGTTAATTTTTTCATATATTAAAAAAGAAATCCATTAGAATTGAAAATGGTCTTCATGACCTTAAACTTTTTGTGCTGTGCTTCTATTACATGTTCAGAATCGAACAGAATATTGATTAAAGAAATCACGAAAATGCTGTTGTTTTGCTGCCATAGTATATATAGATTATTCAAATACAGTGGGCGCAATCCTGTAACATGCTTTGCACAAAAAAAAAATCAGGGTACAATAATGATCAGTTTCCCATTTTGCTTGCCTCCCACTACTGAGCTGAACTTTGGGAAATTTTTGGCAGGGAGAAGCAACCTAAGAAACCCAAGTGGATGCATGAATCTGTTGGATTCCTCAGGGGAAAAAAATTAAATATCAAGAAAGTATTGCATAAAAAGCCTTCAAACACAATGCACATTAATGAACTTTTAAGGGTAAAGGGTGGGAATCTTCAATTGGATGGGTTTTGAATTTGAAATAATTAGCTTATCATATATTACTTTGGCTGCTTCTGGGCTCTGTAAATCTATGCTGGTCAGTTACATAGGCTAAATAAATAAATGCACAGAATTATTTTGGGCATTATGCAGTGTTGTGAGCTGCAAACACATGGAATGGGGAGCTGTTATAACTGTTGCCCTCTCTATATGCCCACATAGTTGTGCCACTCCTCACACAATTTCAAGCAGACACTACAGTTGTAATTCATGATGTAATCATGCTTGGTTCATTTTGCATAAATTATTGAGCCTGTCCCTATTTACTGCTCTTTTGTAATTTTGATGCTCTTGTGTTCCTGTGCACTTACTACAGACTTACGATATATGTTTATGTAGAAAGGCAGTTACTTGTTTCAAGCGAAGCTAACATAGCAGGATTTGTTGTCACAAGAAAAGTTTTTCAAAAATAAATAAATAAATCAGAAATGATCTGGTCCAGATTACTGTAATCCTGCTAATGCTTACAGAATCTTGCTGAATGTGTATTTGCTTTGATGAGGGCACGAAATAGCAAATTGCATGATATTTTGTAAGCAATTTAAGAAAAGGTGAACTGCATGCACATCCTTAGCAGAAATATGGCTCAGATCATGGCTGGGAACTAAAGTTCAATATGCCTTCTCATTTGCAAAAGTACCAGTTTTAACTGACATCTTTGATTGTTGTGCTATTAGGGTATGTGATGTATTTTTTTAGTAGCTAATATCTTGTAATTGTATACTAAATTGTATTTTTCCTTCTTTTTGTTGATGGATATCTGGTTTGTGTCTTACCCAAGATACTTTTCAAATACTTAAACATTTCCAATAAAGTTTCCCAAAGAGGTATTTCATATTTTGGATAGGTGCATTGGAACTTCATTGTTACTTCTTTGGGCAAAATCTCCTCCACTGAATTGAATGGCAGAGGGCATGTCACTTGGCAATTCCCTTGAATCGCACTAGTAGCATTCCATTGATTCTGTCTGAATTCAATGTTGTATTGCAAGTCTGTAATTTCATGTACTGTCGGAAGGTCAACAGTAAACTGTAGCTTAATGAGCGATTCCCCATTCATCATTCTAGGCGTTGCACCTCCCACTCTATGGAGATAAACAATTTGAAAAATACGAAGGTAGACACTATGCATGAGAGAGGAGATTGCTGGGAGTGTGTAGTATTGTTGTTTTTGAAAAGTGTGGCCTTAAAGAAAACAAATAAGACTTTCCCTCCTGTTGTTTAAGTATCTAGTCTAGCATCAAGAAGTAGTCCAAGCTTCAGCATAACATCTGCCATTAAATAGGCTACATTTCCATTATCTTTTTTTAAAAAAGCTTTGAAGTTTCAGACAACGTATAGAATTGCAGTTATACATGCTTGGATCCCAATAACTTAAATGTTTACCTCAGAATAAAATGATTGAAAGATTAAGTAGATTAAGGGGCTCTACCTTAAATGCAGAGAAAGGAATGCACTTTGTGTGCTATAAAGATTTTTCATTGCTCCGATGTCATTGTTCAGTGGTGCCTGTGTGGATTTGCATAGCTCATTTCATGCACTAACACCTGTGCATACAAGTGGAAAGCTCTAAGACTTGAGTGGACAGCTGGAAGCTCAGGTTTACACATACAATGTTACCTATTCAACTGTGGAGGACGGAACAAGGTTCCATTTGGCAAGATCCATGAACCACTTCTGCGGGACTACTTCCTGCTTAAACTTCCTGGCAGGAATCCCTGAAGGAAGAGATGGCTCCTGCTCTTTATCAGATATATTCCTACCCTATGATACTCTGGGACATTCAGCCACACCAACTAATGAGCACCTTGGGGTCTCACCAACTCACAAGTAAAGGTGGGCCTCAGTGGGACAGTTGGGTTTACAGCACCTTCATACTTCCACTTCTCTTAAAACATGGGAGGGGCTGTTGTTTTTAGTTTTTCTCTGGTACCCTTCCCTAAGTTATTTTTATATCTGTTCCTCAAGTTCCTAACAGCTGGTTTAGGCACTACGATATCTCCTAGTTACTCTGAGGTTTGAACATCTGTCATTTTATGTTCCAACCTTTCCACCAGTTGTCATTTGACATAAGTCTAACACATGCTCCAGAAGAAGAAGAAATGTTTCAAGACTGGCAAATCAAATTTTGCCCCAACAGTGCTTTTGCCACCCAGAGTGAAGTTATGGATTCATCTGAGAAAATACAGCCTTAACTTCCCCGTGCAGTGTTTCCAGTTCTGCTATGAGTTATCAATAGATAATAGCTAGAGTTAGAAGCGACTCCCATGGGAAAACAGAGGTGCAATGCTAGCTTCCCAGAAGGTGCATCACTGCAACTTACTGAGAAGGGGAAGCAGCAGGGAACATGCACATAGGAACATGGGCAGGAGCTCTGGAGTGTCTCTGCTGTGTGTCCACACAGACCTCCCTTCCATCTCGCCCTAACCCTCCTGGTAAGCAGCAACCGTTCTGTAGCTCTGCTTTGCCAGGTGAGCTGCTTCCAAGTTATCCTTTATTTGCCTTCATAGGATTGTTGTGGATTTATAAAATGCAGTTTAGTTGCATAGAAATGATTATGGTGACATGGTATGTGGTGTCAATGTATATCAAGATTAGTAGGCCTGCATATTGCCTTTTTAAAGCAAAGTATGCAAATTAACCTAGAAATCTGCAGGATTTCATATATCTTCACAATAATTTAATATAAACAAGCCCAAGGTCAAAGAATTAGATCTGTAGTTTAGACATATGCATTATTTTGTGTAGAAATCTTGAAAAACAGATCTTGAGGAAATCCTGTATTTGGGTTACATTGAAATCTGGTTGTAGTCCCAGAGTACAGCTACAACTAGTTATGTGCAGCTGTGGCACAACATCACAGAGTGCATATGGGAGATGCGATGGGACTCCTAGTTTTGTCTTTTAAGTTGTGCTGTTCAGTTTATGACTTGTAAGTGAAGGGAACCTGTGCACTTTTGGCATCATTTCCTATTCAAGGCACTGGTGGATTATGCCATGGTTTCTTAGGTGCACTTTCCTAATTTACCTGGAAAGCAGTGCACAAAAATATCGAAATCAGCAGCACTGTTGATGTTAGTATCTTTCCCCAAGCTACTTGATGGGCAAGATAGGAAAGATACTCCTATCTTCTGGGAAGCTTGCAAGATTGCTTGTGGTAGCTATTTCACAAAGAAGAAAATGATGCTTACTTCAGACTAGTTTACTGCAAGTAGTCACACTCTTCCTGCGGAATGGGTGTACTATGAGAAAGGTGTGTGGTTTTCAGGTTTTCTTTTGTCACATATTGTGTGCTAAGAATGCCGAATCCAGGCCATTGCTATCTGTTGTGTGCCCTAAACGCTTGGCTCGTTGGGTGCTGTAAAATGTAAGGCAAGAAATGGAATATCATAATAGCTGTGTGCTGATTATACATTTCCTGTATAGATTGCGGTTGAAGATAGTGGTCTAGATAAAACACCGGACTAGCCGACCTGTGTAAGGATGTCCTCTCATCGTGCATTCTTAAAGTTTTAAATTTCAATGGGCAAGTTTAATGTACATGATCTGAAAGGGGTTTCTAAAGAGAAATGCAGATAAATACTTGGCTCTGATGGTTTCAGCAGACGTTACATTCATAATGCATACATTGGAAGCCAAACTTGCCAATGAAAGGCCCAAGAACACTATAGTACTCTTAGAATTTTGGTTACATTTTAAATAAAGATTAAAAAAAAAACAGCTATGAAGTGAAATTTAATTTTGCTTCCCTTCGCCCCCCACCTCAGTTTTTACTCTCTTGAAATGCTTGCTAATGTGCAGAGCCTAGTTTTTCATTCTGTAGTAATGAATCATAGTAACGCTTAAAAAATTAAGCACAGTAAAAGAGTAGTTAATGTCGTAACATGCTGACAATTTAACCTGGCCAATATTTTTATTGCCTTGTACAATAAACCTAACAGAGCACAACTTGCTTTTTGACTGGTGGAAAATCGGTTATGAACCGCCAGGGAATGACCAATTTTTCAAACGCAGCAATTCAGTCACACTATAGCCACTAACACTTTTTCCCCCCGTTCACTATTGCTGTTATAATCTTTTGAGGATATTTTATCACAGCAATAACCTCCTCAAAATCAGTCTTTACTGCAGTTAATGACTGGACAGCTGGAGCATTAACAGGCCTTGGCTCTGCCGCTAGCCATTAACTAACAAACCAGTTGTTATCTACAGGTAACAACCAATTTCTTGAGGAATTTTCTTGATAAAGTGCCTCACCGGATGAAAGTTTCTCCCCCTCCCTCTTTTACTTCAGCTGAGTTTAGCGGATGCAAGAAAATATGAGCAGCACTCACAAAGAAACAGCTGTAGGAGCAGAGGAGTAAAAGGGGATAAATTAAGAATGAAATCCATAAAATAGATTTTGATTGTTTGCTCCTGCCAATTTTTTTTTGGTAACATTAATAAAAGATTGCTTTGCTCTTGTCTTGATTATTATTCAGTTGCAGTGGAATGTACCCACTCCTAGAATAGATGCAGGCCTTTTATGCACTGCTTTCTAACCTCTGGGGTAGCAGAAGGTCTGTGCACTATTATAATTGTGGTGCCCCGCCTGCAATTAAACATATCTCTCCCATTTTGGTCTCTGCAGCCACAGCAGGTGCTGTAATTCTCCAGCTGTTTGACTTTACCCCTGAAGGCACACTCTTCCCTTGTCTCCTGAGACTGATGGTTGCCAACAATGTATGAACATACTAGTCTGAAATGTTTGGATCTGCCTTGACCCAGTGCATACTTCTGTACCCTTCACAGGGAGACGAGTTTTTGGCACATACATACTTGAGATAATTTAGTAGGTAGAGCTATAACAGGTGTGGGGAACATGTGGCCCTCGGGATGTTCCTGAACTACAGTTCCCACCAGCCTCAGCAAATGGAGACCAATGGTCGGGTGATGGGAGCTATAGTTCAGCAAAATCCAGCAGTTCCTCACCTCTGGACTGTAATATAGACCTGATAAACTTGTAATGTGTGAAGCGGCTTTCAAAGATCCTTGCATGGGGTTTGAACATCAATGGGGGCAGTACATGCAACACAGGCCCCCATCCACATGTATATGATGGTGCATGCAGTTTCATACACTCTAACAAGTCATGAAGGAAGCATTTCTATCCTGATTCTGAAATTACATTTTCTACATTTCAGAAATTATGCTATGGCTCAGTTTGTGTGTGGGGGGGTGTATGTGTGTTCTACCATGCCCTCAAACACCCCCCCCCCCATTTTTTGCTATTTATGTTTTGACATATCATACAGCCTAACAATGAGTCCTACAAATCTTGCTGTTTTGTAACATTTTGGTTGGTCCTAGTAATAAAGTTATTAGCCTGTCAATGTTTGGATTTTTTTTTTTTAAAGTCCTAATAGACTGATGCTGCTGCAAATATTTTGTAAATAGATCTATTAAATTTTAAGCTAATGGTGAACTATCTTCTGAAAACATTAGGCTGGAATCACATGATGCATCTGGCAGCTTTTCTTCATCATCAGTAGCCACTGATATTGTATATTGAAATCATATTCATGTACTTCCTTAGGTAGAGCACTGCCTGAGTTAGACTGCAGAAACCTTTTCTGTTCTGAAAAGGTGGTGGACTGATTGATGTCCTTCAGCTTCTTTAGTTCCCTTTCCTTAATCTCCTTACAGTTCTGCCTGCCTGATTTGTATTTATAGCCAAACATGGCAGTATGGCGCAAGTGCGTGTACTAGACCTTTGCATACATACATCCGCTGGTCTGTAAATCCTACCAGGAGCACTCGCTCCCACTATCCCTGGCATCTCTGTCTCTGGTTCCACTGGAATTTTCTCCCTCCCATCAGTTACCCCTCCCTCCTGGCTATGCAAAACACACAAGAAATACACACAACCCCATTAGTTCTTGAGAGAGCACATCACACGGGGAAGCACAAATCTCTGTCTCTTTAACTGCAAGTCCTAGTTCAATTGCATAAGCATACTGTTTCTGTTCTAGAGAACGACCTGGATCAGGCAACTCACTGCTCAGAATGTTGTTTCTTCTGCCCTCATACTGCATCTGATTGACTTCAGGCTCATCCACACTTTTGCCTGGTCCGTATTTACACTGCATTGTTTGTTTTTGTATCGGGGACCTATTCATATAACACTGCACACACAAGTTCCTTTCCCAAGATTCTCTCATAGTGTCCTTCTAAAAAGAAGAAAGGTTCAGTACATCTAAAATCTGTTGGGAGTCAGGACCACGAACTTATGAACTTAGGGGTAAAAAACAACAACACAGAAGTGATGCCCAGAAGGCTACAATAAAGAGTCTGAGCAAGAACAGGTCAATTTCTAAATTACTTCCCCCTGCAATCAGGTTAATTGGAGAAGCTGGCTACAGATTTTCCTCTTGTATGTAAAATCATTTAATATTGTGCAAATTAAGGGACAAAGCAGACCATCCATTTGAATTTAGCAAACTCTTACAAAAATGAACCTTCATGCAGATACATAAAACCCCTGGCTAATGTTCTGCTGAAGCTTTTATTTATTGATTGATTTGAAAATACGCCACCGCCTGTATTTGTGGTATGTCCTAAATCCTAAGATATTTTTTTTTTTGTGATCCTTCCAATTCTAAACAACTGAAGTAATTTAATGAATCTATTTAAATCATTCCTAATTTCATGTCTAGGCCTTAAATCTCTTCCAGATTACTAACAAAATCTATTCTAAACATTGATGGACATTGTGTAGAATTTTCCCCCTATAAAGCTTATTTCCCCCCAATTTAAGCTCTTAATTTTTTATTTTTTTTTGAGTACTCAGATTTACATTGGCATGTTCTCTGCATATCAGTTTGGAATTATTACAGAATTAGTGTTAAAAAGGGTGGCCGAGGACATGCAAACCATCTCATACATTGTTAAAAGATTGATTTTTAATGGCTTTTTATTGATTCTGTGCTTTTTAAGCTTGATTCTCTTAGGTTGTGTCACACGTATACTTCACAGATTTGTAATGCATTAGCTTTTGAAGGCATTCCGCTTTTCCTCTAGCTTATGATGTTCTCCCTCTCCCCCCCCCCCGCCTCATTTTTCTGGTCTGTTTATCAGATCTGTAAGCAGATATGCCCCATTCATTGTTGCCGTTGTTTTTAAAAGGTCATTGGGAAATTGACAGTGTTCAGCTCCTATTTGTGTCGCTATGAATGCACAAGTGCTTTTCTCTTAAAGATCTTTCCATCAGCAGATGTTAGCTTGTTTAATCGCTAACAGAAAGCTTAGGCAGGAGACCTGGGGCCAAAAGGGGTCCTTCCCCCCCTCAACTCATAACCTTGTTCAAATTCAAAACATCACCAAAATTTTTGCTTATCGGTGGCCCCCATCCCAAATGGGCTTTCATAATTAATGTTTAATATGGGATTGTTTTTGTTTTACAGCTCTCTAGGCGTTTGGAATTTCTTCTGTGAAATGAAAATCTTTGGGTTATATCCAGTGGAAATTAGAGTAGACCCACCATGTCTTTTCATTGGGCGTAAGGAGGAAAAGAGAAGGGAAAGGGGAGTGGCAAAAATGAAGATTGCTGCCAAACCTTTCCCTTTAAAACAAAATTTATCCCATTATAATTGGACATAATTGGCCACAGTGTGTCCATTAGGGGTGACTGCTTGCTTGCTGACTCCTACAATGGAGTTTGGGTCTTGGTTTATTCTGGTTCTAAAATTTTCTGAGGAATTCTTTAGTTTGATCCCAGATACATTATTGCTAAAGATATACATTTTCTGAACTTCCTTGGGGGGAGGGGAGGCAGAAATTTCTTTCTTTCATTCATTCTGGATATGAGGGGTGAAATATATGCATTTTTTTAAAATAAAAACCCCCCACCAAATAAATGCATATGTTCTATGCATTTTAATGTTACTTAGAATAGAAAATTATACTGTCTGGCTTATTTATGGAAATATACCCAATTGCAGTCCACTTTCTTCTGTTGGGCTTGGTGATTGCTCAGCTCTCACCCAAAGTTTAATATTTTTTCTCTGAGACATTGGCACCCACAACAGCTCTATTTATATAAAATATTTATATACCATCTTTCATTTGAAATCACAGAGTGGTGTGCACTAAAAAGAAGAAGTTGTCATCAGAATTATCATCCTCTATTGCTGTAGATTAGGGCTGGGAAACCTGTGGCCCTACAGTTCAACACTAAGACTGAAAACTTTTAATTTTTCTTTTTAAAAACCTATATCTAGTTGCAAAACATCACTTTTTTAATGATGGGACAATATGGGAGAGAGGGTTATCTCAATAAGTGGTTTTTTAAAAACTGAACCAGGGGTTCATGTTACAGATAATATAGCCACTGCATCATAATTACATCTAAAAAAAACCCATTGCTGCATGTCTCAGGGGGATTAATTGGTAGGGAACTAAATTATTTTGAGACCTCCTTTCCTTGCCCTTCTTTGCAAAACAAAAGTGTAGAGGAAAGAACTCACCCCTCCTGCATCTTCTGAGATTTGGGATCAGATGTTATATTTCTTTAAAAACATTAATTAATTGCATGAAACCGTTAAAACCCCATATTTTAAAAGCACATTATAGAGTCAGGAGAAAGAGAAAAATACTATGTGCAGAACAACAAAGTAATCACACAGCCTTGGAGGCTGCATGTCTTAACAAATTTTGCTGCTCAGAAGCAAAAATATTGGCTGTTGAGTCTGAAGAAATCCCCATTAAAAAAGTAAATAATTTTTTTGGCAGGAACTAGCATATGAAAAGCTTTACTGTTCCCAAACTTTGTATTTTATTGTCAGGTTGTGTGTCTGTACTCCGAAGTTAGGCTGAGCCAGATTAACAGATCCTAAAGTGTACCATCATCTGGAAGCATACATGTCTCAGAACCATATATCATATCTTTTTTCTTGTAAGCATCTGATTTGCAACAGGGCCACACACACACACACAAACATGGACATGCCTTTCCCAATAATTGCCTACCCTTGAAATTGGGTTGACATTATACACCTGCCTTCTCCTTCATGCCCCATTACGATAAATATGGTCAAGCTGCAAATACCTGCATCTTCCCTTTCTGGAGCATCAGACAACATAGAAACACAGAAAACAAAGGAACACAGCCGAGTCAGGCCACTGGGCCAGGTAGCTCAGTGTTATCTACACTAACTGGCAGTGACCCCCCAGGATTTCAGGCAGGGGACATTCCTGGCCCCACCTACAGTGTCTTGCCTACTCAGGCTACAAATCCTATATCCACTTACTCAGAAGTAATCCCAATTTAACTCAGCAGGGCTTCTAAGTAGAGAGGTAATAACATGCTGTTTGTGTATTTCATGAATGTGGATTGGAACCCAATTGTTTCAAGTTTTTACCTGTACATGCAGGTCCCGCTATACAAACACTCATTATATGAAAAAATTACTTGTCCAAACACAAGGAATTAGTACCGAAACTTTGCTATACAGTGGTACCTCGGGTTAAGAACTTAATTCGTTCTGGAGGTCCGTTCTTAACCTGAAACGGTTCTTAACCTGAGGTACCACTTTTGCTAATGGGGCCTCCCGCTGCTGCTGCACCGCCACTGCTTGATTTCTGTTCTCATCCTGAAGCAAAGTTCTTAACCCGAGGTGCTATTTCTGGGCTAGCGGAGTCTGTAACCTGAAGTGTCTGTAACTTGAAGCATTTGTAACCAGAGGTACCACTGTACACACTGCAGATTCAGATATCCGAACAGCTAGACCTGTGTGTGGTGCTGTAAACAGATAATTGCCTCTAAACAAGCTTTAATTTTGGTGTTTTGCTGGTCTGTGGCAGCCGTTTCGTCAGAAACCATGTTAGGCGGGCAAAGAGAGATTGGACAAATAAGAACGTGTCCCCCACCCTCCTTGTTTTCCTTTTACAAGGATTCAGAGGGGTTTCCTGGGTTTTTTTCATTTGTTGGTCAAAATTTTGTGCTCAGGAACACATTAGACATTTTTCTGATAGGAATCAATGGAAATCAGTGACTCATTATACAAACACTTGCCTAACAAACAATTTCCCGAGAATGCATTGTGTTCAGATAGCAAGACATTTTAATACCTTTCAGCCTGGTCACTTGACCTAGCAACCTGGTGGAATGTAAGTGGCAAAAATGCAGTTATCTAAAAGAATAAGCATAGCAATTAGATGGTGTTTGGGGCACTGTGGTCTAAACCACTGAGCCTCTTGGGCTTGCTGATCGGAAGGTCAGTGGTACTAATCCACATGATGGGGTGAGCTCCTGTTGCTCTGTCCCAGCTTCTGCCAACCTAGCAGTTTGAAAGCACACCAGTGCAAGTAGATAAATAGGTACCGCTGTGGTGGGAAGGTAAGTGGCATTGCCGTGTACTCTGGCTTCCATTATGGTGTTCTGTTGCGCCAGAAGCAGTTTAGTCATGCTGGCCACATAACCCGGAAAACTGTCTGTGGACAAATGCTGGCTCCCTCGGCCTGAAAGTGAGATGAGCGCCGCACCCCATAGTCACCTTTGACTGGACTTAACTGTTTAGGGGTCCTTTACTTTTTTAAAACAACAACAACAACAACCCTATATGCATTTAGGCTGCTGCTCAGAGTGCTCTCTAATACATGCTTTTTTGTCCAAGCTTTTTTTGGGGTATTGAGACAGTGCTGGCAACCCAGCCAGATGGGCGGGATCTAAATATTATTATTATTAGTAGTAGTGGTAGTAGTAAGCTACTGTAGATGTTGTGTTGCACTGCTATTTTAATGTCAGTTATAATTCTTTTATAGTTTAACTTTAAACCACCTTGAAATAGAAGGTGGCATGTACACCTTGAATAGAAGGTGGCATGTAAGTGCTTTAAAGTAACCAAACATATAAACCTTCCTTTAATCTTGACTGAGCAACCCTGTAAGATAGGTCATTATCATCACATTGCAGATAGGGGGTCATGGCTGAGAGCGAGAGTGGCTTGGCTAAGGAGCCTAGTAAGTTCATGCCAAGATTTGAAGTGGGAGACTTTCGCTGCTCTGTCTTAATCACTACATTAAAAGAAATACTTGCTTTTCAATTTAAGGTTCTAGTTAGGAGCATATGTACAAGGATTTTCATCACAGAGAAGAAAAGACCATTTGCGTGAGGATGTTTTTCTTCATTTTCTTTCTATGACATTTGAGAGTGCTTCCACCACCAACAACCTCCCTTTCTTTTTTTGCCAGTGTGATAATATCATCATTATCACAGACTCATGTTTCTAATTTCTTCTTCAGGCTCCTGCATTGTTAATGTTAACTTCTACTGAACCCAACTTTGTTTTCGATCATGGAGGGTAACATTTATCTAGCTTTAGGCTGCTGCTATATAGATCCTTTAGGAGACATGGGTTTCCAGGCTGCAGTAAAGAGCAGCAGCTCATTGCAAAAAGCAGTGAAGTCTTCTTTGGAAATAGCCTCACAATCTATTTTGATACTGAAATGTAGCTCTGCAGGTATAGAATGAAACAATCTAGCAAAGTTGCAGTTGCTAATAATCTACCAGTACGGTACTGATGTTTTGTTTCCACTTAAACGCAGAGTGTTAAAACAAACTCAGGACAACCTTGGCATAAAGTGGAAGCTAGGCTCTTCTAAACTCTCATTAATTTGTACTTGTCAGCTGTTGGACCCATTATACAGCAAGAGAGGTAGAAAATCGAGGCCATGGTGTGTTGATATTGCACATAGTTAAACTATGGAATTTTATTATTATTATTAGTGATGGCCACCAACTTGGATGGCTGCAATCTTCTTTTAAAGCCATGGAGAGGGCTATCCATGACTACTAGGCATGATGGCTTTGTTCTGCCTTCATGGTCAGAAGAAGCAATGCTTTCAAATTCAAATTGCTAGAAATCACAGGAATGGAGAGTGCTTATGTGCTAAGGTCCTGTTTGCAGGTTTCCCAGAGGCATCTGGTTGGCTACTGTGAGAACAGGATGCTGGACTAGATGGGCCATTGTTCTGACCCAGCAGACTCTTCTTATATTCTTAATATTCCACAAGGTCTCCATTTTTGGCAGATCACCACAATCAGAGAGAGTTAGCTAGCTGGTTTCCAACAAATTGTTAGCTTTTTGGCAGCTTGATTAGCGATGGTGGGAAATAATTCATTTCCTTGTATGAATGGCAACATTTCCACCAAGGAGGATGAAGTATTCAAACTCTGATTAGCCAGTGCACTTACGCAGTGATGAACAAGCAAAGCACAAAACAAACCCTCCTATCTCATCAAACATTCCACAGATATTTGCAAAGAAAAGCAAAAGGGGAAATGTGATCATAAGGTAATGCTGCAGCCAAGTGAAAGTTTTGACACTCCAGTGTACACTCCCGATGCATGAAATCTCATGCACTGCTGTCCTGCTACGAAGAACAGTGCACATATGTTTCTTCATGTGGGATCATAGACTTGCTTAAATTGTTGACGAGCTGTCAATCATTCTTTTTCAGCAAATAACATGAACAGAAAATAACATCAAAATTTAGATTTTGTTTCTTAAAGCAGGGATCTCTATTTCCTTTATGGAGCACTGCATATGCAGAATATGATGTTATATAAATCATGATTTTGGATTGACCAGTATTCAGGATTGTTAGGACAGAAGCAATGACCAATTGTAATAGCTGCTGATTGATATCAATGGTTAGAAATGACTGCAAAATTCTGCCATTGTCAGATATTGGGGCATTTGAAGGGGGGGGGGTGTTCACCCTAGTTCCAATATAGATGGATAGAAAATTCTGTTAGCTTCTACAGCCTAGGAGCATTTGTTCTTGCTCACACAATCTATAAAGCTGGAAGTCCTTTGCTGCTGTCACTACTCCCATTTTAATGTCATGTGAGTTAGAGAACAACCAGTGATGCTCCTACAGATGATCTCAGTGATTGAGCTGGAGTATAAGGGCTCAGGCAATCCCTAGGGTAGCTTGGAACTAAGTTGTTCAGGACTTTGTAAATTTATAATAGAACCTGGCACCTGGCTGGGAAGTAGATGGGCAGCCAATGCAGATGTTTTAACAATGGTGTCCCATGTTGGTGCCTGTCTGCCCCATCATCAGTATAGCTTCCACATTCTGCACCAACTGGAATCAGGCCCAAAGGCAGCATCACATACATCTATGCTGTTTTCTGATAATACATTTTGAATGGTAGACTTTTCTCTCTCTCTAAGTAATAGAAATTGACAGAGAATTAGAGGTTCTCTCAGTACATTCTAAACATATTATGTGAAAGTAAGCCCCCGCTGATTATGGTAGGGCTTGCTTTTAAGTAATGTGTCCCAGTATTGAAACATTTAAATATAGGTTGAGGATCACAGGGCCTGTCATTCAAAAATGATTTTGAAATTTCATTTTTCTGAAAAGTTTAAATATTTTAAAATACCATGGTTCTTGAATCAGAAAATATCTATCTATCAATCAGTCTCCTTTATTGGCATAGAATCAGAGAATAATGTCTGTCATATATCACACTTACCCACTTAAAAGTGAAAGCTTGAATTTATTTGGGTTGAAATTATCATATTGTTGTATCAGATTGTCCACTTAATAATGAAATTCTCTGTATACATTAATAGTATTATCGTTTTTTCCCTTTTTCTTTTTTATAAAGCTAAGGGGAAAGATTTGCAGTCTGAAACTAAATGTGTCTATTTGGAAGTAAGTCTTGGTGATTTTGAGGCTAGGTTCAGCTTGAGTTTCCAGACTTCGGTTAGCAAAACTTCTGTAAAGCATACTTTTACCAGCAATTTTAAAAAGAAAGAAAACATTTGCAAACATGCTTTAACCATGATACCTGCTCAATTTAATCATGGAGCCTATTATAAGCTACTTTCCTTTGTATTATAAAAGGCTGTAGAATTGTTGTAATATGCTTGTACACTGTGCTTACTTCCTACCTCCAATGCACTGTATTTTGTTTATCTTGTGACATGGTGTGCAACTGAAACCTGTTTAACTAGAGGACAGTCTTGGGTGCTGCAATTAAAGAAGGACATGAGAGCAAATTTTGGTTGAATGTTGCAAGAAACATTTTGATGGCAAGAGCAATGGAATCAAATCCTAGGTCACAAAGGGCTCTTCTTTGCTCAAGGCCTTCAAGTAGAAGTCATCTGTTGAAGATGCTCTAGTTCTGAGTTTAACTAAGTTATTGATGATTAATCAACTAAAATTTATTTAATCATTTGGCAGCCCTAGTTCCACCCACTCCAGTGCCTTATGCATTGCACTCTAAAATCAAGTTCTTCGCTGTCAGCTCACATATATGCAGTATAAGAGGTATATTCTATAAGTAGCAACTACTATCTGTGACTTCAAGTATCTCTGTTCTGTATGATAAAAGCCTCTAACTATTGTGTGGACATGGGAGAAACTGAGTGCTTTTTAACAAGTGTGCTTGTAACACACATCCTTAATGCAGGCCCTTCTTTTTTACTTGACTAAGCTGAGGCCAGATTCCATAGAATTGAGGCTAACTTTGGATTTCCCCTGTACTGGGTTCAAGGCGCATTTGAAACTCACAGGAGCTTCAAAATGAGTTTGTAATGTTGCATGAGGGAAGCTGCTGTTTCAAGAGGAGGAAATGGATTAAAAAAAAAGGGATAATCCACCAAGTTTGCACACACAACCCAGCCTAAATGAATTGTCTGGTACATGGTGCAAAACAACAATTGGGCATTTGTTTCATAAAATTTATATGCTGCTTGCTTTTTAAGGCGGGGGGGGGGGAAGCCCTAAAGCAGTTTACAAAAAAAAGATAAAAGAATAAAATTATCAGTAAGAAAATATCAACAATTATGTAAGACTTTCAAAAAATTAAAACAACAATATTCTAAAAACAGATTAAAATTCTAATCATCTTTCTAAGCATCTGGGGAAGGCTTGTCTGAACAAAAATGTTTTTAGCATGCACCAAAAAGATTATAGTGAATGTGCTTGCCTGATATCAAGAGGCAGGGAGTTCCAAAGTGCAGGTACTGCCACACTAAACCATTGTGTTCTTACAGATATGGAACAGGTATTATGTTGTGTCTATAACAATGCCAGTTATGGGGTATATGGAGTCAGGTGATCGTAGGGAAACTAGTCCCAAGTTGTTAAGGACTTTAAATACTAACCGTAACACCTTGAACTTGACCCAGTAGCAAATTGGCCACCAGTGCAAATCTCTAAACATAGTTGTTATGTGCTGACAGGGCCTCATTCCTGTCAGCAATCATCATTTGCTTTGTTAATCTGTCACTGGAACCCTGACAGTAGAGCACAAATGTTTCCTTCCTGGTTTCATGCCGCAACTGTTTTCTTTGCAACACTGACCTAGAGTGATAGCATACTGTGTCATGATACATGGTTGCTGTTGTTGTTTGTTGTCCTGCCCTGATGCTCTAATTTCTATGTTTCCGTAGGCTGCCTGTGTGATCTCAAAACTCCCCCAATTCTAGAACACAGCAAGGGTAACAGTTTGCTGTCATGCAATGGTTTATGCAAGGCATAGTCTAAACACATCATCTGCACCTAAGAATTGCTTTTCTAGAGATAATCTCATGAGTACAAGACTTTCCTTTGATAAGTTACTTAGACAGTACATTCTGATACAGGTTATCAATGTGTTTCTGCTTACTGGATGTCTACGGCACAAATTGCCACATTGGAATTGGTTCTAAAAGTTCAAGTTCCTTGGAGTCCACAATAAATTCTACTTCAGTAACAAACTTACATGCTTCTGCTACTCATAGAGTTTGACACTTTTCTCTCTTCTAATTCATGTTGAAATGTATCATTCTCCAACTGGACACATTCCTCTCTGCCTCAGCTACCTGTTTTAGTCTTACTTTGGGCAATTTTTCAATTTAGCTCAGGTGAGCTGAGAACTGGTTTAGGTTAAAATAGAAGCAGTTTCCTGCTGTAGCCAACTAAGCCCTACTCAGTGTAGACCCATTGAAATGAATGAACCTAAGGCATGCCTGTGAATTTCAATGGGTCAGTTTGGAGTAGGACATCACCTTTAATCTACAGTTTAATATACAGAGAGCCTGCATAAATTTAAGCTGGTTCAGTTTAATTCTCATATTAACTCTGCATAGAGAAGCCAGGCAAAGTGACAGAGAGAAGGTGGAACTACTCAACACCTACTTTGCATCTGTCTTCTCCCAAAAGAAAAACAGTGCCCAACTTCGTGATAATAGCATAGATGATGCAGAGAAGCAGCTGCAGCCCAAGTTAAGAAAAGAGGTGGTGAGGGAACATCTAGGTACCGTACTTTAAATGAATTTAGATCTCCAGGGCCTGATGAGCTGCCTCCAAGGGTACTAAAGTAACATATAGATGTAATCACACAGCCTCTGTCCCTGTGGACTGGAAGCAGGCAAATGTTGTCCCCATCTTGAAAAGGGGGTTGGGGGTTGGGGAGAGGATCTAGGCAATTACCAACTGGCCCATTTGATGTTGATACTAGGAAAGGTCCTAGAGCTGGACAGTCAGTCCATGAGCACTTAGAAAAGGATGCTTTGATTATTAAGAGCCAGCATGAGTTTCTCTAAAAGAAGCCATACCAAAGTAAGCTGCTTGATAGTGGAACAGACTACCTTGAAAGGTGGTGGACCACCCTTTGTCTTTTAAACATAGTTTGGGTGGCCATCTGTCAGGGATCTTTTTAGCTGTGATTCCTTCATTGCATTGATTCTATATCGTGAAAATACTTATTCCACCCTTTATACTTTACCCGATTAAAGAGTTATTAATTGAATACCATTGCTAAGGGGTGAGCAGTAAGAGCTTTTCCCCTGCAAGTGGCTCCCTTCCTTGAGAACCACCTGCTTTTCTGTTCTCTACAGACTTCTACTTTAGAGAACTGAAAGGAACACAAGACAAATGGCAAGCTTGGGAGACACATCTAGAGGCTCAAAGAAAGATTTTCTGTATAAACTATGCATGTCACTTGTCCACTAAAAAAGATTGCAGCTTGTGTGCATGTTTGAAGGCACCAGAGAAAGGATGCTTCCAGGTGGGTGCTTATTTGTGGCGCTGTGGTCTAAACCACTGAACCTCTTGGGCTTGCTGATTGGAAGGTTAGTGATTCGAATCCCTGCAACAGGGTAATCTCCTGTTGCTCTGTCCCAGCTCCTGCCAACCCAGCAGTTCTAAAGCACACCAGTGCAAGTAGATAAATAGGTACCGCTGCGGCGGGAAGGTAACGGTGTTTCCGTGTGCTCTGGCACTCGTCACGGTCCTCTGTACACCAGTAGCTGTTTAGTCATGCTGGCCACATGACCCAGAAAACTGTCTGTGGACTAACGCAGGCTCCCTTGGTCTGAAAGTGAGATGAGCGTCGCAACCCCATAGTCGCCTTTGACTGCACTTAACCGTCCAGGGGTCCTTTACTTTTATCTTTACCTTACCTATTTGTGTGATCAATGCTGCTTGTAAGTTCTTTGCAAGGGCCACATGATGTCAAAATGCCAGGTCATATTTTTTCCTCATTTATTCCAGATTTACCCTTTCCATAGAAAATCTAATACTTTAAAAAAAATAAATGTTGCCAGTCACACATTGTAATGCCCGGAGAAAGAGAGAAGTTGTGGAAGCAGGTATACACACCAGTGTCTCCCCTCAAAGGCTGACTTCTGGACAGTGATGGTTCCCTTTGCAATTCCAAACCAGAAATGTGACCCTTGTTCCAGACCAGGGCAATCACTAGAGGAGGAGCCTTGTGTTCCTGCTTGAGTGGTATAGCATGACCTGGCCCACCTGTAGACATGTGGCGCTTCAAGTCCCATCTTTTTATTTCTTCTAATAGGGAAATCCCTAAACCAGGAAAATCCTGCATAGTTTCAGAGCAGGTGTTTGCTTTTAGGAGTTTTAAACTTTTAAAAAAAGCTGTTTAAGTTATTTTAAGGAGGTAGTTTTCAACTGTTTTAATTGTATTAGTATTGATATGCCTGCCACATATATCTGTATGTCCTTTGAATATACAGGGTATAAAGCAATAATAATAATAATAATAATAATAATAATAATAATAATAATAATAGTGGATTTGAATAAATACTGATTTTGTAGAGTTTTCTATCTAGTATTTGACTCTTCAGAGTTAATGAGCTGCCAAACGTTTGGCATATCACCCCCTCCCTTCTCCAGATACTATTGATCTTTGTAACCCTTTGAAATAATACAAAAAGTGTGTGTGTGTGTGTGAGTGAGAGAGAGAGAGAGAGAGAGAGAGAGAGAGACAGACAGACAGACAGACAGACAGACAGACAGACAGACAGACAGACAGAAAGAGATGAAATGGAAGTAGGATTACTGAAAGTCACCAGCTAAGATGGTCAGGACATAGATTTTGTAAATGCTTATTTATTTAGTAAGCATCTTCAGGGTCTCACTTTCTGCACTACTATAGTCTTTCTTAATAGTGTGTCTTCTCAGGCTTCCTCATAGTGGACTTCACCAAGTCAGGAAAACAACCCTGTTAAAGCTTTTTCAAGTGTAAGATGGGTTAAGGTTATGTACACATTACCATTTCCTCTTGCTCCAGCATGCTCCTACTGCTGATATTTGAAGCCAAGAATGCACAGTGTTAGTCACAATTTATCTGTATCCTGTAGCTTATAGAGAAATACTCCTGTTTGAGGTGTTCCCCCTCAAACCATCTTCCATCCAATTTGAAAATGAAAGCCGCAGTTCAGCTGAGGTGTGTACTGTTTGGACCACTGTTGCCCATGCGCAGGTGGCAGCTTCATTGAATAGGAGTTCAGAGAGTGTGTTTGCAATTGCAGGGAGACAAAACAGATAATCAACTTCAGGTGAAGAAACCCTTGCTACCCTTCTGGTGCGAGCAGTGGCGTAAAACAACAACTTGAAACGTGGGTGGGGGTGGGATGGTGTTTTTGCTTTTTAAGCCACTAATGTGCACATCGCCTTAAACTGAAGAGGAGCATCAGTCACTCCTTGCCATGAACAAGGGACTTCACTGGCGTTGATGTACCCACAACTAATCTCTCCAGCAAATGGGTTTAGAAGAGAGAGAAAAATAAGTCACCCTGCTGACCTCTAACACAAGCAATCAACTCAACAGTTAGCCATATGAAACTGGGAAATGCATTGGAGATGCAGAGTGGCAGCTCATTAGGGAATAGCGTATCTTCCATGGCAACTGCCTGCATCACCCTATGGAGGCCCACCTCACACTGAGAAAACTATTCAGTCCTGGCCAGAGCTGAAAGCAGCATGGTAGGCTACATAAGACCACTTATCTAACTCAGAAACTGTCAGACTTACCGTATGTCTTAGGGTTTTGGGGTTGTTGTTGTGGTGTTTTGCTTCTTATAAAGTTGCTAATCACAATCCCAGAAACCAGCCAGGAGCAAGCCAGTGTGGAAGTTGTGTGTGTGTATGTGTGTGTTTTCTGAGGCCATGAATGAGACAATGAAGGGTTAAAAGGCAACAACCATTCCCCCATTATCTTGTTCAAAAAGTGCCTTTTTAAAAGTCCATATGGTGACTTCCTCTCGACCTGCTTTCCCATCCTCATCTCTTTGCCATGGCTGTCACTTATAAAGAATCACTTGACTTTACAATAACAAATTCAAAAGGCGAGAGAATATAATCTGTTGATCCACAAAGAATTGGAATAAAGAACACCCCCACTGCTCCAGTTATCATTCCCATAGCGGTAGTGATATTATTGATGTGATTGCTATGCTAATTTCTATTGCGGGGGTGGGGGGCTGGGGAAGTGTATTTTGGAATTTGTTCAAAGAGAATTTCCAGACACGTTAAATGGTGAAGTGCGGAGTGAATTTCAAAACTTTGGAAGACGGGACATGAAAACTGGTCTCTTCTTCCCCACTTTTCTAGGACCAGTCTTAAAGAACTGCTCTTAAACTTCTTCAAAACAAAAGCAAAAAGCAAAAAAGTCAGGAGGGGTGGGGAAAGAGAAACTTCCTTAAAAAAAAAAATCCTTTTGGAAATCTCTTTTTGGGGGGCAGCTGATTAAAAAGTCATCCCATTTGTATGAGGGATGGGGGGGTGAAACCTCATATAATGTGAAAAACGAGTAAGCATCCCTCTCAAATCGGATGGAAAGGAATAATGGGAACATTTAAGGAAGAGAGTAATTAAACACACACTCACATACTTTTATTATTCTTTCGGGGAATTGCCAAAAATCTAACCCCACCTCCACTTGCATGGACTTCTGCGTTTATGTTAGAAGATTTCTGCTTGTGATGTTGTTTCTGCTTTCTTTCTTTCTCTCTTTCTCTCTTTTTTTTAACGGCATAAACTGATTTAAAATGTATGCCAGTCATCTTCAGGGAACTCATTTCAGTTGAGATGAAACTAGTGTTACCTGAATCAATGTTTTAAGTGTCCCTGTGGCTCGGCATTTTGAATAATCAATCTGTCTCCATCTCTTCTTAATCATGCGCATCACAGTCTTCTCTTTATTTGTCAGCTCGTTCGGATCTTGCCTTTCTCTCTCTCCCTCTCTCTCCCACCGCCCCCCTTCCTATTAACATGCCCCTAATGTCGTGAGCTAGCTTTTTCCTTTTAAAAGAAGCTGATGTATTTTGATACTTTTTTTATTATGACTAAATCTCTTTTTTTCCCATAATTACCCCACAATCATTATATAATCCCATCACAAAGAGTCTATTGAGGCACCATGCTTTTGTCAACTATGGGACACAGAATCCATAATTGCATTATTCAGCTTTCTCTCCCCCCCACTCCATTTTGACCCCCCTTCTGCCCCGCTTCCCTCTCTTCTTTTACTTCAGTAGCCACACATACCCCCTACTCCGCGTTTCTCACCTTCTGCTGGGCTATTTCCTAGACCTTCCTCAGCAGATCAACCTTGCTAAAGTTGCTGGCTTTTCTTTTCCTTTAAAGTTATCTGCTTTATAATATAAGCATTGGAGCGCAGGAGGAGGAGGGGGGGGAGTGGGAATCTCATATTTTAAATCTATATCTATATATATCCCCCCCCCCCGATTATTCCAGACCCATAAGGCAAAAAGAACCTTCATGGCGTGTTTTCCCCCCCTCCCTCTTTCTTTCTTTCGTTCCCTTTTTTTCCCCTGGAAGTTTAATTACCGTATGCTAATTTCCTTGCCTACTACGTGATTAATTAAAATCATATTTTCATAATCATTTGGCACTAGTATTGTCTTCGTACCATCATGATCTCCTCTCCCTCTCCCTCTCTCCTCTTCTCCCCCCTCTCTTTCCCCTAAATAGTGTATGTAAATAAAGTCAGCCTTAATGGAAAGCATCAAAATGCAACGCTGAGGACCTTTCTCTGTTTGCATGCGTGCGATTGGCAACATAACTGCTTATTTACATTAAATACGCCACAAGGTTACAGTGCAGATCAACGTCACTTTATCGTTGATTACTTCTCTTAAGCGCCGGAGCGTCTTGGACGGATGCTGCGCGATCCAGCCGGCCGCTGAGCTTCCCCCTGGAGTTTTCCAAAGAAGCAGACTTGAAATAGTTTCCAGAGCAGGTAAGAAGCGATGCTTAAATACTCAACCCCCCCTCTCCACCTCCTCGCTTGCTCGAGCCCCCCCTCTTCGCTCTGCCTTTTTTTTTTTTCCCTTTCCTCCCCTAAATGGGGAAAGATCTTCGGATTTGTTTAGGGAAAATGACAGGCGAGGGAGGGGAGAGGGTTGATCGAGGCTGGATCCTTAACAGCAGCAGCAGCGGCGACGGGTGGGTGGGAGGCTGGAGTGGCGGCGATGCGGGGGGGGGGGGAATCTTAGAGAAACGGCTCGGTTTTTTAATAAGTGTGTTTACACGGGCTCAAGGTCATGCCCCAAACTGCTCGGTGTTAAATGCTCCCCCCCTTTTTTTTAGTTGCTTAGGCAGAAAAAGGAGCGAGCGAACGAGCGAGGGGGGAGGAAAATGGACGATCCCAGCCCCCATTCTTTTGTAGATTATTATATCAAGGGGTTGAGCATTTGGCTCATCAAAGCTAAATGCCGCAAGACCTATCTAGTTGCTGTGAATTATGCCAAGGCGACAATGGAGTGGTGCCTTTTGAATGCTACAATGCTTTTCACCTACCAGATCGGGGAGGGGGAATCCAAAGCAGAGGAGAGCGAGAGAGAGAGAGAGCCGGGGATGTCTTGCGATGTTGCCTGATCGCTATCAAGGAAGAAGAGAAAAGGGGGGTCCTCTTGCAACCCCCCAAAAAAGCGACAGATGAAAATAACACCTCCTTCCCGCCCCCACCTCCCCGTCCTTGGGATGGCTGGCCAAGATTTCGGGGGAGTCAGCCTGGCCGATCGGAGTTCCTCTCCTTGGTCACTTTCTCTCTCTCTCTCCACACGCCCCCCCCCCGCCACCCACCCCGCGTTTCTCAGCCCGAGCAAATGATCAAGTCAATCATGTGGGGGATATGCTTCATTATTCATTGAACACAATCTTTTTGCAACGCTCCGCTTACCTGCAGGGGAGTTTCTCGTACCGTAAAACAAAACAAAACAAAAAAAATATTGGGAAGGTAAGGAGAGACAAAAGGGACGCCCCTGCTGGGTTGTTTATTTGCTCCTCTTTTTATTTTTTTGGAAGAGGGGGAAAAAAGATAAAGAGATAAGAGAATTTGGGTGGGGGGGAGGACCGGAGTTTTAAAAATATCTATCTTTCTAAAAAGCAGGGTGCCCCCCAGACGTTGCCAAAGTCAGTTTGGAGTCCTTTCTCTCCCTCTCTCTCTCCACCCCCCCCCCTTTGCATCATCGCAACAGGGCCTGCGTGATTAAAAAATACAGTATAATTAAATATCCATAGCAGTGACGTTTGCGAGCAAAGGCTGTCAGGGGAGAGAAGAATGAAAGGAGCAAAGGAGCCATTGCATGGCGCTGTAGAACTTAGCCTGGAGGAGAGATCGAGCGAGCGAGCGAGGCTGGAGAGCCGGCGCGGCTCTGGCTGGGTCTCTCTTTAAATCCGTTACTTTCGCGGGGTGTGCGCGTGTGTGTTTTATGTGCCGGGGACATGGAGAAAGGCAAAAACTTCCCCCGGATTTTTTAAAAAATAAACATAGTTGGAGGATTTAAGACCCCCCCTCCCTCTCAAGTTGCCCAGAAACTTTTCATTAGGTTTTTTTTTTCTTTCTTTCTTAAAAAAAGGAATTGGTGCAATGCAAACTTCTGCAAAAGTGCCTCCTTTCCCACGTGCGCGGGTTGCATTCTCCCCTTTCTTTGGGCTTCTTCAGGGGCAAACCGAGAGATGTAAAAAAGAACAAGGCGACCCCCCTCCCCCGCGCAAAAAACCCCAACAACAACAACAAACCACCCCTCCAAACCTTTTAACACCTCTTTCCCCAGCCCCGGAATCAATGGCGACCAAAAGTTTCGCTTCTTCGCCGTGCCCCGCGCGTGCCAAAACTTCTGCCGCGCTGCTGCCTTCGCAGCGAGCCCTGCCATTTTGTGCCCGGGTCTGCTCGACCTCTGCTTAGCGAGAAGCGCGCCTGGGCTTGAGGTTGCGGTGGGGGGTGGGCTTTGCACTTGTCTTTCGGAGCAGTTCAAAATGCTTCTTTTGGGGGGGGGCTGGGGAGTAGGCAAGGGATTGCTTTGCGGGTGGGGTGGTGGGCAGTAGAGAATTGGAAGAAGGAGCAGGCATGAGATCTGCCCCTCCACCCTCTTCCCACCGGAAGCAGGCAGCAAGCACCTGCCAGACAGGAATCCAGGGCATTTGGGAGACACGACCTCAAGTAACAGGTTAAAAGGGAAACTTAACGTGGAGAGAGGGAGAGGTGGGGGCGATTCCTGCAAGCGGGTGGTACGAAAAGCAGCACCTCGGACTTGCCTTCTTTACAGGGTGGGTGGAAGAGGGTGGAAGACTTGGGAGCGAGGTTGTTGAAGTGGCTGCCCCTGGTCTTCTTTCCGGGGTGGGGTGGGGGGGTTGGCTGCCTTCTCCTCGTCTCTGCATCAATTTTATTTTGTGGAGGGAAATACAGCCATAGACTTCTTCTTTTTTAAAAAAGCAACTTATGTTTTTCAGCACTAAAAAGTTGTTTAAGAAAATATGTAAATAAAGAGAAGGCTTTGATGCCACAGTAGGGAAAAAATCCCAGCTCTTGAGGTGCTCATCTGTTGCAATGGGGCCATTATTTAATAATAGAGAGATAAGGAGCAAGTGGAGGGGGAAAAGGAAAGAAACCTAGAATTGGGAAACTTTAAAAAGCAAACCAATACTCTCTGTTTCTCTCTGTGTAAAACAATGGGCATTTAATTAGATTTTTTTTAAAGTTTTGTTTTTAAAACAAACACCTCGCAGTTTACCAAAGGCTCTAAATCAACGAGTTAAATATGCATATATATAATTTTTTTTTGGGGGGGTGTTGTTTGGTTGGGGCCTGGCTATTGTCACCACCATGCTGGTATTTTATGCGTAATCATTTGGTAGGTAACTCGAAATTCCAAGTGTCTGGGGAGGAGAGAATAGAAACAAATGCAAAACAACAACAAAACAGGGGGAAGAGAGAGAGAGAGAGCGAATGGTCGGACTGGAGGCTCTCTGGAGGTGCAATGGGTGCTATTGTCGGAGGGTTTTTTGTTGAGCGGATATTGTTATGTCTATAATAGTGTCTAGGCGGAGACGTGAGTTGTCAGAGCCCTTCATTTTCACTTTAGCAGAACATGAGAGCTGGGGGGGGGGGGGGAGAGGAGCCCTTGCAACGCTAAGTTTGCCTGCCTCTGCTTTTGCTCGTCAAAATGCAAACAATGAGGAAACGGGGAAGGAGATAAGAGGCTGCCGGAGGAAGGAGTCGGTCCTGGGAAGTGGGAGCGAAAAAGGACCGCTGGAGAAACAGGCATGTGTCTTTCTCCCACTGCTCGAAACAGGCGGACATGGGATCTACTTTTAAAGATTTCTCTCTCTCTCTCTCTCTCTCTCTCTCTCTCTCTCTCTCTCTCTCTCTCTCTCTGTTTTCCCTCCTCTCTCTCCTCTCTGTGCAGTTTAAAATAATTCCAACAGGGGCCGTCTTTGCTGAGCTGATCTGCTTTGCTTGCCACAGATAGCACTGGTGGTGCCTTCCTTGCTTGTGTGTGTGTGTGATGGGGGGAGCTTATTTTAAGTGTCATAATTAAGTTTAGGAGCCTTGTTTGGGCTCATTCAGGACTGAGAATAAGGAAGGCTGGCTGCATTTAGCTCTTTCTTTTTCCCTTTTCTTTTAAGAAATTCTTCTGTAAGGGGTTGGCCGAACGCCTTTGCACATCGAGGCTTGGAGAATGATGTTTTCTTTCATAGTTTAATATTAGCAACTATATTTTTAACCGTTTCCACTGGATTTGATTATTTGTGTGGAAAATATTCCCCCCCACCTTTACCCTCTGTGCCGTTCGATCACTCAAATCTTTGTTCATTGTTCACTGACTTTGGAAGAAGGCGCTTTAAGTGTATAAAAAGAAGGGGGAGCCCTCCCCACCATCTCCTGGCTGGTTTGATGTTGAAATAGTAAACCTGAATGAGAGGGGGGTGGTGATGGTGGTGGACATTTGCAGCTTTAATTAACTTCGAGATGCTTCAACAAGGACCAGAGCGTTGCTGGTGACGTTGCTTCATAAATCTGCCCTGTGAAGGGTGTGTTGGATAGAAGTATTTACAATATCACCATCTGATTGAATATTCACTACCTATCGGGGGAGCAGATTTGCATAATTTGGATTTTTTTTTCCATTGAAAGAAACTTATTTGCAAACCAAACCAAAACCTCTAGAAGTCCCCCAAACCCAGCTGCTTCGATCTTCATGATTATTCAGGGTTCAAACATAACTGAAAAGTAAGTGACCTGCGAAAGTGCATCAATAGGTTGTGTAAATAAAAGCCAAAGGGCTTTGGGATGGGTCTGCAATTCACTATGTGGTCTCTTTGGGTGCTTCTCAATAGCAGTTTTTTTTTTCCATGTAGCCTTGGGAGTTTAAATTTATTATGACTATGATTATGATTTATTTTGCCTTCCTAACTTTCCCACTTCCTATCGCTTATTATACAAGGTAAGGTTTTCCTTACAATGCCTATGAATACCTGCTGTGATGCTCTTGGGGTGTTTGTGTATTTGCATGTGTAGGGAATAAAATGCTTAAAACGTTTGTAATTTTGGGGGAATTGGTGCTCCGTATACTTGCTGCTGTTGTCAGAGGCTGAAGCGTGTTGCTTTGAGTCCTTGTCATTGAATAGTTCATAAAGAGCTCAGTTACTCAAAGGTCTGTGTGTTTACATGTCTGTAAAGTTATGTGGTCATCTGTATTATTTTATATCTACCTGTGTAAAACCAGAGGAGAAACTGAGCTATATAGCACGTAATAAAAAATGTAGAAGGCTGATTTCTAATTGTATGCCTTTCACCTCATCCTCTTACAGTAGTAAAGATCACTGGAGTAATGAGAAATGTCTGAAATCTTGATGTACATTTGAGGATAGCTGACAGCTATTCCTAACAAAGTGGCTGATATTAAATCTGGTCCATTTCTCCAAATGGGGCTGTTTTTTAAGTATTGTTTTTAAAACGTTATTTATTTGTATGAGTTTCTTTTTTTAAAAAAGACTCACCAGGGTTTTCAAGAGGGTTTTTAACCAGGATTTTTAAGAGCCTTCAAATGCCTCTCAAAAGGAAAGGAGGGATGTGGCAAAATTGAACCAGAGGATCAAAAGTGTAAAAGTGGGCAAGTGCTGTGGTGTGGTGTGTGCCCCTCCATGCTGAAGGCTGTTTTAGTTATGATGTCATTCTGATAGTGGAGAGTGAATGTCTCCAGATTCTACCATTAAACGCTTGGCCGATCTGCCTGATAATGATAGCATTGACATGTCTGCACTTTGACAATTGCAAGCCTTATGTGCCCTATGAATTAACTTCTTCTTTCCCCTATGAAGCGAGAGCTCTCCAGCTTTAAGACTTGCAAATGCAACAGCACTTTTATTGGCTGGGCTGAGCCTTCTCATTGCTTTTAACAAAATATCTCTCCCTAAATTAAACAAACAGGAGGAGGACTTGTAGGTCCTTTCAGCATCCCAAGTTCATGTTAGCGTCAAGTGTAGCAGCCAGTTTGGGCCCTAATATCATTAGCTGCATAATCTCTATTTTCAGCATGGCTAGATTAATATGGGGTTTGATTTATTACAAGACGAACAGCTTCAGAGAAACATACATCCCAAGTGTTTGTTTTCTCTTTATGCTCTTTTTTGTGCTTTCTTTAATCACTTTACAATGCATCCTCTGTAATATTTTGCCCCCTTAAATGCAGCATTCATAAGTGAAATGCCTCAGCTTAATTGGAAATGCATATCTATTTTAATTTGACACATCCCTTTAAAGTTGGTTTGTCCGTAATACCTTAATGTTTCAAAGAAAATCAGTTGCAATTTATAATCCAGTTTCTGTTGGCATTTCCCCGGCAACATGGAATATTTATGAATACATGCTCTTTTTTCAGGTGTTACTTTGGGTTCATCAGAACAGAAAGTATATAACAATAAAACCCTCATTGTTTTCAGCTATGTTCAATCATTTAAGTAGGCTATTTATTTACTATTTAGATGCTGGTGTTACGCCGTACTAAACAGATTTGCATGTGAAACAGTCCATATTATGCTCACTTGCGCTGGACTTAACCAAAATTGCGTTAGTGTCCCCCAAATTATTTCCACTCAAAGGCAACATTTTGCCAAAGAGTTAGCAAAAAGATAAGTAAGTCTGTAGAGAATACTTTAAATAAATTTGTAAAGGCACTTCCATTATCACGATGGAAAAGTTATTGTTTTTCAGGATGCTTAACTTCTTAGCCACACTTCAGATCTTCAGTAAGCAGCAACTTGTTTAGAGTTCACCAGAGATTTAATGAAACGCTCCTGAATTTGTATCCATGCTAGATGCCATAACATAACCTGTTCCTTCAAAACAGCGGATAGTGAGAAATGTACAAGTTGCAGCATCAGTTTCACTGCTTTAGTTTGTAGCAATTCTGGGATCAGAAATTGCCAGATCTTCAGGAAAGAAAGCTGACACATTTGTTTCTTTATATACCATGGAAGCCTAAGGTGACCATGGGCATTTGCATTATAACAGACCTAAAAAACCCACCAGTGCATTAATATGAGCTGTAGTTTTCCTTAAACAAGCACAAGTTTTTCTCAAGTGAAGCTCATTCCCCCGCCCTCTTCCCAACTCCCCATCACCCTTCTCAGAATGTTCTTTCATTTAAAATGTGCACTGTGGATTGCACACAGGTGTCTTTGGAGTGCTTCTAATAGAAAAGCATTGAGTTGAATTTATATGAACTTTCTAAAAAGGAAAAAAAAAAAAAGCCAGAAGGAAGCGCAAATTAATTTTTCCAGGTTGAATGAGGAGCTTTCCATTTTTTTAAAAAAAAGCACCTCTGATTTCACATTACCTGCTAAACCTAAGAAATACCTGTTACATAAATTCTTTCTGGTTTCTGAATAAATATACTTAGGATTAATATGAGACTAAAAGCAGGGTATCTTATGAACATTTTGTTTTAAAAAAAACTCAATTCACATCGTCCAGTTTTTGCTTCAAGCCATACTTTTGATCCTCTGTATGATGTTTGGTATTAAGGAAAAGAAAAGAAAAACAGGTGGGTGCGCGGGCAGGAGAAAGATTGCAATACCTTTTTTGTAAAAAAATTTTTTTAAAAAAATCTGAAATACTGAGTTCGTTCTTCCAGAATATTCCCTTTATATGTGTGTGTTTATGTACACACACACACACACACACACACACACACACTTGCAGAAGGAGAAGAAAGGCTGGTATATGCTGAAGGAAGACATTTATGTAAAAGTGCATAACTTTGGAGGAGAAAGTGGGGGTCAGTTAAACTTGTGAGTTGCTCCACTTCTCTAGTTGCAATATCAGAACTGAGTGATTTTGGTCAGGGGGATGAAAAATTGAACTACTAAAAAATAAAATGCAGTACTGAGAATCAGACCTTGAGCTTGAGACTATTTATGATCTGACGGGTGTTTGATGGTCATCTTGGAATGGATTGATGTCATCTGTCTATTTCCTCATGTCTCCGTGGGAAAAATAACCCAGCAGAACATTGCTAGAATGATAAGAATGGGTAGAGTTAACCGCAGGATATGAATGATCTTTTTCGTTTCTCCCAGTGATCAACGGGAAATTTGATAATACGTCTTTTGGTTCAGGTGAGGAAATACTTTATCATCATTTCCTTTCTACACTAGGGGAGTGACAAAACTGAAAACTTCTAATTGAGTTGCAATCTTGTGATTCTAATATCTAAAAGTATGTAGAATTAAACAGATGGACCACAATGAATATTCTTGGAAGTATAACTGCAGTTCTTTTAGTGAGCTGTGCTTATCTCTCCCTATCCCATCGGATAGAGCTTGTGAAGTGCAGTCCTCTGCATGTTTACTCAGAAGTAAATTCCACTGTGCTCAGTGGTGCATTACTTCCAGTTAAGTGTTCATAGGATTGTAGCCTAGATGTGTTAATGTTTGCTGCAATTTATATCTTTAAAAGTATACCGGACCAAACTGGTGTTTGAAGGCTTCAGGTTTGTTAAGTTAGACTATAACATATAAAAGACAAAAAGTTTTGTTGCAATATTGTTATGATTTAAACACAAATCAAGGAAATGACGCAAAAGCAGCACCAGCAGTTTCAGAATCTGACCCCTTGTATTTCACTGTGCAAAGTTGCATTCGTGATCATTTGTCAGAGCCTTGCAACCAAGGGAAGAATAACATGGGATTCTCTCTCTCTTCCATAAAAAGGGCTAACATTGTAAAATTAACATCGTCACCCATTGCGGTAGGACTTCGTGGCAGAAAAGGCTATCAAGGCTTCATTGGCAAACACCAATAATGCTTAACATCTGCATGGGTGCTGTTCTGTGACTTCAGAGCTGTGCAGATGTACAAAGATGGACAACTGGAGCGCAGGAAGGTGATGTCTGTGCAAGCCTCAGAATAAAAGCTCTGGCAGCATTGGTGAAACTCAAATTGGTGAATATTTTATCAGTGAAAATGATGAAAACTGTGGGCAACTTTATGCTAAACGTGGCTGATATATGAGACTGGTTGGCCTTTTTCCTGTTCTTTAAAAGTTCTTATATTGATGAATCTGCAAGGATGTGCAATGATTAGGTTTCATTTTGATATACAGCAGTATTATGGTCTCCATAGGCTTGCATTGACATTTCCTTCGGAGCTGTGTGATGGAACTCAGTGGAAAAGGCTGAGTGCCACTCAGGAATTTGCTTCTTCTACCTTTTTTGAGGGGGGTATTGCATTAAGGATGGTGATACAGGGGTATCCACAATGAAGCCATAGCATCAGTGTCAGAAACAACTGATTTGAAACAACCATTTGATTGGAACAGCCTGTCAAGTTGAGCTTCTGCTTTTGTTATTATTGAGAAGTATCAGAGTTTGTGTGTGTGTGTGCTTTAAACTGTTGCTTTTAAATGTCCTTTTTTCATCAGAGTCCTCTACATTTGCAAGAATGTCTGCAAGCTCCAAGGGGTGGCTTCTAAGGCTGGATGGGAAATGTGCACTCCATGAGTTAGCCCAGGAAACTCATGGAAGTGCCCAGGACTTGGGAATAAAGAAGACGCTACATTCTTGAGCTTGTCCAGGGCCCGATCTTCACTATACATTTAAAGCAGTATTCTTCCACTTTAAACAGTTTCCCCAAAGAACCCTGGGAAATGTAGTTTCTTAAGCATGATTGACAGGTTAGAAAATCCCTGTTCTCCTCACAAAACTACAGTTCTCAGAAAGGTTTAACAGTCAGCTCCCCCTCCCGAAGTTCTCTGCACTAATACAGGCATGTACGCATTTATGTGACTTCATTTCATACAACAAAATATAATATATTATTGTGGTGATATTCAACTTAAGTTTTACCCAGAGTAGATTAATGAATATGACCAAGTTATCTCTATCAATTTTAATAGGTCTGAGTTCAGCTCAGTTGAAAACCACTCGTATGTTCCTGTTAACAGCTTTTTATTTATTAATCAAATGTATAGATGGTTCTTCATAACATAGTAATCAAAGGGCAGTTTCCAAAAAAGTATCTAAAAATATAATGCAAATAAATCAAATACTGATACAATACCATATTGATACAATACTAATATTCTAAAATTGAATACAAAACAGTTACAGGGATAGGATCAGATCAGACAGATTAAGACCTTAGGTACTAGTTATAATCCAAAGTAAGGTCTTGTCCTGTATCAGCACAAAACATGCTGTTGCTGCCCCTCAGAACTGCAAGCAGGGCTCATGCTGCCAGTCTCAGAGCTTGGACCAGTCTGTACAGTGGTACCTCGGGTTAAGAACTTAATTCGTTCTGGAGGTCCGTTCTTAACCTGAAACGGTTCTTAACCTGAGGTACCACTTTAGCTAATGGGGCCTCCTGCTGCCACCGCGCCACCACCGCACGATTTCTGTTCTCATCCTGAAGCAAAGTTCTTAACCTGAGGTAATATTTCTGGGTTAGTGGAGTTTGTAACCTGAAGCGTCTGTAACCTGAGGTACCACTGTATATGCAAAGGCACTCTGACAAGTACCTGAGTCCAGTGAGAAATCCTGATAACACTTTATTGAGAAAACTGAACAAAACATTGTGTAAACTGTGAGGAGAAATGGACAGAGGGGTTCCTGCCCTTTTATACTTCAATTTTTGTACGTAGCAGGAGAAACATTCAGGCAAACACACAGAGGCAAAACTCCCTCAGAACTACACAACCATTCAGAGCATGAGCTGCCTCAGTGAGGATCATTCTTGGTTGCTAAGCAGCATTTCACTCTTGACCATGGGTGGCACCAGAAGTGGGACGGTGGGCAAGCCCCCCACAAACATGGAGCTCTGCCCTTGCCCCCCCTTGCTGGAGGTTAGTAATTAACATATGCTATTATTATTTCAGAGAACTTAATATGTAGGACACAGCTTGCCCACCTAGCAATATACTTCATGCATATGGTGTCCCCACCAGTTTATTTTTTTCTGGTGCTGCCATTGCTCTTGGCTAGTTGACTCGAATCTTAACAGAATTAACATTTAAGTTACAAACAGAATGATCCCTGCTGCTGCACCTCCATCAAAAGCTCAGGCCTTGAATTGGGCCAGGTAACCTATAAGTCAGCCTTTACAAGTTGTGCAGAATGGGTGTTACATGACTTAGGGCATAAGCACCTGCTAGCACTCTAGGATCACCATTCTGCACCTGCTGCCATTTCCAGAAGCCTCAATACAGAGCTCATTACAGGAATCAAGACATGAGGTTTCGGGGAATGGCTGTGACTGGCAAACTAGTCAGAGCTGGAAACAGGCACTTCTTGCTAAATGATGAGTTTGGCAGGTTGTAGCTGAGAAGCAGTGTATAAATGTTTCAAATAAATAAAATAATGTAGATTCACCTGTTGCAAAATTAAAGGGACCCCCCCCCTTTTTAGGGCTTACTTAGTTGATTTCATTGCATTCCCTTGGAATTTAACTTTTTGTGCTCACATACCGTGTTATGGGGGGGGGGAAATGGGGATTTTCTTAGCTTTATGCAACCTTTCACCCAAATCTTGGATACATTTAAGAGGCAGTCAGGGTGTGTGTGTCCCCCTCCCCATCTCAGACATTTCTGTTGAAGACTTATGAAACTGGAAGTAGAGGGAGTGTCTGTTTGGATTCAGCTTTAGGCAGTGCACTGCTAAAACCAAAAGGTTTTGTTTTTGTTTTTCTTAAGACAGTTGAAAAAAACACCTGTTGTCTGGGTTTAGAATCTGAACAAGTTGCAACTTTCCCCCTTTTAGGGTCCATTTAATAATATATTGTTCCCAATCTGCCAGCTGTGGTTAGAACAGGTGAACATGGTTAGCACTAACCAGAAATGGTCTTGTAACTGAAATTTGAAACCAGGTTTGAAGTTCTGGAGATGAAGGAATCTGATTAGCACGAGGTGCAGTTGACTCCAGGTTAGAAGAACACGTGAGGGGGTTGTGGCATTATGAGGCTTTGTAGATAAGGGCTGTGCACACATTGCCATGTACTGTGGCTCCAGTGCACTCTCACTAGTGGTATTTGAAGTTTGTGTACACTTAATGTTTGCCACAATTCATCCTGTATCCTGTAGTTTATTGAGAAAAACTGCTGCTTGGTGTGTTTCTCAAACTAGTTTCTATCTGATTTGAAAATGTCAGCCATTTCTTGGGGTTGGGGTGAGCGGGAGACAGGACCTTGTGCTACTTTGTGGGGTTTTTTTGGATAAAGAGAGAGATTCCATTTCTATCTGGCAGCTTACTTGGTTTTGTTCCCATTTTGAAAGACAGCAGACGAGTCTCTATGATCCATGTCAGCCAGGCTATCTATCTATCTATCTATCTATCTATCTATCTATCTATCTATCTATCTATCTATCTATCTATCATCTAAGGACCCCTAATATGCAGATCTGTGTTTAGGGGTGAAGCCCACTGGATAATTTTAAATTGGCAATGCAGTTCTTAAAATTAAAACCTAACAAAACACTCCTAATTTAATGGATCCGTTCTGTGTCATAAATATGCCATAGGACTGTGGTAACTTTTTGCGTTGCTGAAAGTTATAGGTGTTAAGTTTTCCTTTAGAAGCAAGTAGAATTATGACACTGAAATACTGCTGGAACTTTAATAATAGCATAATAGGTCTAATAGCTAATGAAACATCATGCTTGACAGCATTGTTCCTAGAAATATTGCTATATAGAGAAGTTTGAAATATCTAGGTCATCATAAGGATGTATATGATTTACCTATATGTAGTCAAGTTCAGAAAAGTTTCTGCTTCCAGATACAAGGAGATAGTGAAATAAGTCCTAGTCCAATTGGACCCAATGAAATCAATGGGCTTGCTCTGAGTATGACTTAATTGGATATTAACTAGTACAGTGGTACCTCGGGTTAAGCACTTAATTCGTTCCGGAGGTCCGTTCTTAACCTGAAACGGTTCTTAACCTGAAGCAGCACTTTAGCTAATGGGGCCTCCCGCTGCCGCAGCATCACCATGCGATTTCTGTTCTCATCCTGAAGCAAAGTTCTTAACCCGAGGTAATATTTCTGGGTTAGCGGAGTCTGTAACCTGAAGCATATGTAACCAGAAGTGTATGTAACCTGAGGTACTACTGTAGTTGAATTTGCATTATACTGTCAGAGAAGTAGCTCATCTAATCCACTGCTGTTTGCGTAGACTAGCCATTGCTCTCGAGGTCACCACCAAGCCATTCACCTAAGTAAGATCCCCCTAGCCCAGGCCTGCCAGTCGGTTTAATCCGGCACCTGTGGCAATTTATTTCCTGGGGTAAAATCCCCCGAAAACCTCGACAACTTCAATCCTAAAAAGACCTCAACAACTTTGGTCAGCCCTCATGGCCGTTCACTTCATCAAATCTGGCCCTCTTTGGAAAAAGTTTGGACACCACTGCGCCTAACCTAAAATCCATTAAAATAGAATCTGTGGCTCTGAACAAGCTAAGGATGTGTTTTCTGAGTGAACCAATATCCATTGAAACAGACACAGCATATGTTTTTGCCTCTCACCTCTCCATATCAAAAGAGGTTTGTGGAATGTGCTTTGAGCCTGAGATGAGAAGAAATTCTTTTAGAATGGAATTTAAGAACATATTCACACATGACATGCTTACCTACTTAAGTACAAGGTGAAGTGAACCATACCGTTGTATGATTCTGGCCTCTGCTGTGTTGCTCATCTTTCAGTGGGCAGGGTGGTAGGATTTGTCTTTCTTACAGTATTACTGGATGAATACTTCAGGAATTTTGTTTATTGTCTTCTGTTCCTCTTATCTGTTTTTTTACTGATTTAGCTGTATTTTACACTGTTGTCAATTGCTTTGAGACTTTTCTTAAAAAAAATAAAGCAATTAATAAATGCAATTAATAATGCTTACTACTACTAATAGTGTGTGCACCTGCTCCTGTTTTACTGTATCTATGTGTGTTGGCAACATGTGGTGATATACAGCTTCTTAGTTTGTCTGCACTTAGTAAAATGCATATTAGTGTGCAATTCACACAAGTGGTGAACCTGAGAAGTGACAGCTGTATCTGTGGTGTACACAGGTGTTTACTACAGCTGGTGTCATGTGAGCATTGGTGCACAACCTCGTTAAAAGAAGTGCATTGTCTTAATTAGCATTGTCTTCTTGTGGTAAAATTCTGCCCAACTTTACTGGCTCATTGAAGTTGGAACATGGCAGTAGTTAAATACACTGGTGTGTTCTGTTAACATGAGGTATGTGGGGAAGAGTTTAATGGGAATTAGGCAACACCTGATGAGACTCTTCATCCAATTCCATTTCATTCTCATGGAGCGGTCCTTGGTGTAACTGGGACTGGGAAAGATTATTCTTCTCAGAAACCAGTTTCTCTGGTTCCAGTGTTAGAAACTGAGATATGAAAGCTAGGAGCTAAATGGCAGCTTAAACCTAGGTTATGGGCACAACAATGGAATATCTAGGCATGCTTTTTTATAACAAGAATACAAACCTGAAAATGAGTGAACTGCAGCTAAAATATTATGTTCATTTTTCACATGGTCTAGTCCTTCCCCTGCCCCCCCCCAATATTCTTAAGATGGTCTCTTCTCCAGTCTTCAGAGAGTAGCTGGAAGTGGGGAGGCAGAAAATGGTCCTCCTTTCATGCCACTCTGCAGTTTTAATCTGAAATCTTAGGCACAGTACTGCACCCAGAGCTCAGAAACTGCTTGCACTAATGAAATTCCCTGTCGCAAAATGCACCTAGAATAATGGGAGTTTCGAGCACTGTCTGGTTCACAATTAATGCAACCTGTGGCTTGAGCCTTAAGGTCTTGTGTGAATGAGCCTTATGTGTTCCCCACCATTCCTTCAGACGCAAAGAAGAGACCAAAAGTGTAAGGAGGAGATAGGTTACTCATGTTTGAAACCAGGCAAATTGTGGTTAGTTTTAACTATGGATTAATGAAACAAGACAACTTCAAACCATGGCTCACAATCCATGGCTCATTTCTGTAAAGCAGAGGTCGGCAAGGTTTACCTCGCCTGGGCCGGTTCACTGCAGCAGAGATCCCTCCGTGGGCCGGATTGTGTGTGTGTGTGAGCACGAGCACCCGCAATTTCTGGTGTCTGCATTTGCACAGACGCGATTTCCGGTGTCTGCGTCTGTGCAGACGCAATTTCCAGCACCGCGGAAGAGAGCCCCTGCACCGTGCTGTGCCGGTTTAGCACAGCGCGTGGGGACCTGCCAAGCGGGTAGCTCGGTTCAGGGGCTAACCTCAGTTCTAAGTTTGGAAGAAACTAGTAACTCTGGTTAGTTGCCAATGGAAATGAAAACATCCAGTCTCTTTCTTGAAGCCACACCAGAGAAGCAAAGGGGGAGGGGAAAACACAACCATGGCTCACCCAGGCGAAATCCTATAGCGCTAATGTATGGTTTAGTGTTATGTCAGAATGCAGCTGTCATTGAAGTGTCTAATATTATTGGTTTGCTTTCTTCAGCATGCTTATTGTGGTTATGGCATGATACGCTGTTGCTTTCATATATTATGTGGACTTCTTGCAGACAAAGCTTCTTCTTCACCCCAGTGGCAGCGGTAGTGGTGAAGCTGATAATTTCCCTTGATCATGGCAGTTTAAAATAAGAAGTAATACTGCAATTGTTAAAAAAAAAAATTGTGCTTAAAAGTGTGAATGCATCTCTGCATGAATGCATCCTTGGGGTTACCATTGCTGAGTGACAAAACTGACAGGCTCTATAATATGGGAAAGTTTATCTTGTTTGCTGTATTTTAGGTTAGTAGTGGAATGTTGACTAGGACCTCATCAAGTTCAAATACATTTGCAAATATTTTATCTTGAAGCAATAGGTTGATGCTTCATACTACCCTTAAAGAAACACAGCAGCGTCAATGCTATGAATGAGTGACAGTATTATAGTGAAGGAAAGCATTAAAATCCTGTTCAGCACCATTTTGTTGTCTATTCAATTGTTTGGCATTTCATAGGGCATGCAAAATGAAGTCAGTTGCACTTTGCAGCTGCCATGCCCTGGTAATAATACTACAGACCTGGGGGTGGGGGGAGAGCGAAATTTCTTTGTTGATGAAACAAATCATAAACATCCAGTTATCATGTCTAGATTTTGATTCCCTTTGGTATGAACTTGATTTTATACTGAAAGCATGCATTTGTCTCGAAGCATAAAGCAAGTGTCTCTATTAATGACAAGTAAAATGAAAGAGGAAACCATGATAATAATTTCTAGAATCTTATTCAAAATACATGTAAAGCAATCAGAAATTTATCATTTTGATTGTGCCAGCCTTCATGCTGGGCTTCTATCCCAAATCTAACAATACTTGTTGACATCAGCTGAAATAAACATATGTAGCTAACACAGACTTTAACTCCGTTGCTTTTGTACATTAGCATTTTGTGTTTCTTCTGCAAGTGAGGACTCAGTGTAGATAAAAGGTCCTTCTGTGGGCCCAGTTCACACATAGTTCTGGTCACATAAGCAGCTGCAGACTCGCATTAGCTGGAAGCAAACTTCAGGCAACTTCGACTATGATGACCTCCTGGGAAATGCTTAGCTGTGGGTATGTGCTGCCTAGGACATACTATATTTTAAGTATGTATTTAGGCTGGGGAACTTGTAATGGTGGCAGTAGAGTTGCAAATGCTGCTTTGGCTTTTGCATAGTTTGCCTAGCAAGAAAATCTTACCTATGTAAAAAAGGTAAAGGTCCAGTCATGGCCGACTCTGGGGTTGCGGCGCTCATCTCGCTTTATTGGCCGAGGAAGCCGGTGTACAGCTTCTGGGTCATGTGGCCAGCATGACTAAGCCGCTTCTGGCGAACCAGAGCTGCACATGGAAACGCCGTTTACCTTCCCGCCGGAGTGGTACCTAGTTATCTACTTGCACTTTGACGTGCTTTCGAACTGCTAGGTTGGAAGGAGCTGGGACTGAGCAACGGGAGGTCACCCCATTGCGGGGATTTGAACCGCTGACCTTCTGATCAGCAAGTCCTAGGCTCTGTGGTTTAACCCACAGTGCCACCCGTGTCCCTATGTAGGATCCTGTAAATCAGAGAACACGACACACCGTGGGAAAGTTAAGATTAATTCAGAAATAAGCTACCACTAACATTTAAAAAAAGCTAGATCTGAGTTGCTATTGAGACTCTGGCTTTCAAGCATGACAATAAAAGTACATGCAGCTGACTAGAACCTACCTTTATTTATTGAACAAAATTCATGTACCACTTGATTGTAGTGAAACCTCGGTAAGTTCTCCTTTACATCTGCAGGTGTGGCAGTGGAAGGGCTGGACCATGGTCTTGCCTCAGTAATGGACTGGATGAGAGCCAACAAACTGGAGCTTACTCCAGTAAAAACTGAGGCACTGATTGAGAGTGGTTCCCTAGACCAGATAGATGGGAGTTACACTCCCTCTGAAGGTGTGGGTACATAGCTTGGGGGTACTTCTGGATCAATTGCTGTCGCTTGAGGCTCAGGTGGCCTTGGTGTTGTGGAGTGCCTTCCATTAGCTTTGGCTGTTGGCCCAGCTGCACCCGTATCTGGACAGGAATAGCCTAACTTCTGTCATCTGTGCTCTGGTAACCTCTTGGTTAGATTATTGCAATGCATTATATGTGGGGCTGCCTCTGAAGGTAGTTCAGAAACCTCATCTGGTGCAGAATTCAGTGGCCAGGTTGCTCACAGGGGCATATTAAATGACCCTGGCCCAACTGCACCGGCTGCAAATTTCGGGCCAAATTCAAAGTTCTGGTTTTGACCTATGAAGCCTTAAACGGCTCAGGATCATCAAAAACTGTCTCTCACAATATGAACCGACCTAGACCTTGCAATCATCGTCTAAGGCCCTTCTTCATGTGCCCCCTCCATGAGAGGTCTGGAAAGTGGCAACATGAGTAGAGGCCTTTTCTGTAGTGGCTCCCTGTTTGTGAAATGCTCTCCCTAGGGAGGCTCACCTGCTGCCTTCATTACATATCTTTAGGTGCCGGATGAAAACATTTCTCTATAATCAGGCCTTTGGCAGATTAACATTCTATGGCCTTTTCAATGTGTTTATGTGGGGGGAATTATTGGTTTGTTTTTGTTCTTTTGCTATGTATTTTGTGTTTCTCATTTTGTATTTTTTTGCTGTAAACTGCCCTATGATCTTTCAATGAAGGGCAGTGTACAAATTTAATAAATGATAAAAAATAATAAGTGGTTTACAAAAGTAAACACACAATTAAAATTATCAATAACAAAACAGTTCAAAAGAGGTATTTTTAAATGTTCAACTGATCTTTACAGTAAGCTAAAAAGATGCTAAAACACATGTCAGTTTCTACATGCCTGGATAGCCTTGCCCAAACAGAGGTGCTTTAAGCTGGCACCAAGAGGGGAACAGTGAATGTGCTTACCTGATGTCGATAGGCAGGGAGTTCCAAAGTATAGCTGTTGCAGCACAAAAGTACAAATTTCTTACAAGTGTAGAACAAGTATTATGTGTCAGCTGTAATTGTGCCACTTCCACAGACTGAAGCAGTTGAGTGGGCATAGACAATCCCATATAAACTGGTCCAAAGCTGTTAATGCCTTTATATATTAATAGTAACACCTTGAACACGGCCCAGCAGCAAATGGGTAGCCAGGGTTGATCTCTGAGCAGATCTCATTGGACTTTAGAATGGCTCTGTTCTGCTGTTCCTGTTGTGCACTAATTACATTTACATGATGTACGAAAGAGACCCAAACTTTGTTGTAGTGTCATCTGTGTAGATGCTTTTATGTTTATTTCCATGATGCTTTCTGATTCCCTTCCTCATACTTTGGGTTATCCATGAAAAGTCCGCAGAGTGTATATGATACCCTTGACCTTTGAACAACTTCTGTACATTCAAAAACAATTCCCTAGAGGTCAACCTGTTGGAAACTTTATTCAGTATATGAAGAACTACATTCTGTGGTTGGTCTATGCCATCTTTTAGCTTTGAGCTTGCTTGACCAGTCTGTCACTGTTTGAATCAAGGTATTCACACTTGCAGAAAACATTTGCCTTATAATGAAATCCTCTGCTTAAGATGCTGTCTAAACTACAACAGTGTATTCTAAGATATTTAATGCTAAATCAGTCAGTGAAAACTTTTAACTGTAGCAAACTACTGTGTTTAACGCAAGAGTCATTTATGCATTTCGTATTTTCTGTGAAATTACTCTTGCTAAGATTACAAAGAAGTTGGATACACTCTGTAAATCACCATGCAAACAGCTTCTAAATCAGGACAAATGTGTGGTTAAATTATCATATGAATGTTTAAACAACCACGTATATACAGATCTGGGAGCCATTTCCCTTATTCTGGATACACTTTGAAGTACGACATTGACAGTTGTTTTGTTGTATGGCTGTTGCAACTATCTAAAGTAGATTAGACGGCTTTGGAAACAAGCTCAGTCCAACTGATGTTTGACATTCCCATTCTATGCAACATGCTTCATGCATCTCTTTCAACTCAACTTATATATGCATGTTCTAGTACCTTTGTTTGAGTGCCTCATGGCCTGTTTTTGGGATGGGGTGGGGGCAGAAAAGGGACTGTTTTGATTTTATGTTGGATAGTTTTCTATTCCAGTTTGTCCTGTTTGGACAAGAGCTTCACATATTTTAGCCAAGCAAATGTTTCTAATTACAGAAACGTAACATTTTATAAGTGCAATGCCAAGCCTTGATGTTGGGCCATGTTGAAATTTCATTAATACATCCTTCGTAAAATAATAATAATAATTCTATAGGTGATATTTTCATGTTTGAGTAAGCTGGCCTGACCAATTTCCTTTTCATGCTTTTTTTTAAATATAAAAAACCCTCTCTCTCTCTCCCTCTCTACTCCCTCTCCCTCTCCCTCCCTCACCTGATTCATACCATGTGCTCTGTCCATGTGCACTGGTCTAATGTACAAAAGGCAGAAGCATAAGCTTCAAAAATCAGTTAACTGGGCATCCAGGTATTTTTATGGCATCACAAGAATCTTTGTTAATACAGCATCAGCATGGTCTAGCATAGTCCGCACCAGGACCGATCCCACCATTGAACAGAGTGAGATGACTGCCTCAGGTGGCATATGCTAGGAGACGTTGGTGTCCCTCAGCTCCTCCTCCTAACGATCCCCTTTTGTTAGAGAAGAAAGCTGTGTGTCATGCACCTAGACCTCCACCTTTATAACTACCCCTCCCTGTGGAATGCCCTCCCACCAGATGTCAAAGAGAACAACAACTACCAGACTTTTAGAAGACATCTGAAGGCAGCCCTGTTTAGGGAAGCTTTCAATGTTTGATGTATTGCAGTGTTTTAAAAATTTTTTTTGGAAGCCGCCCAGAGTGGCTGGGGAAGCCCAGCCAGATGGGCGGGGTATAAATAATAAATTATTATTATTATTATTATTATTATTATTATTATTATTATTATTATTAATTACCCTGCTGACCTCCCTTAGGGGTACAGCAGTGTCCCATTGCTAGTATTGGCTGTTCCCCTTGGGGGTGGTCAGGTAGAAAGCAGGGAGCCCAACAGTAGATGGAGCCAAGACCAACAACAGACAAAACCAGCCATTTATATTGTTGTCTCCCTGCTCCTCCTCTGTTATGCAAGGGAATCACTGAGGAGGAGGAGGAGGAAGCAGACAAGCAGTGCCAACTCTCTGGACTGGCTGGAAGTAAGAAGAAAGGCAAATGGGGGCTGGCTGAGGGCAGACAGAACCAGCCTCCAGTGCTGTTGGAGCTTCTGGACTGGAGTCTTGAGAGTCAGAGGAATGCAATGCCAGGATGTAGAGGTGCTGGCTTCCCCCTATGTTGGGACTTCCAGAGCAATGGGAACTACCATGGTGAGTTAGCTGAAATGCAACACAAGGAGATCTGCATTGATCATTGCAATGCATTCCTAATTATTAATTATTACGGTATAATTATCATATTAGGCTATATCATCTTCATAGGGGCATGGCTGTGAGTGGGTACAGTGTGACCAACATGAAGGGACCCTGCACTTCTGAATTTGCCACTAGCCTACTGATGTGGAGGCTTGGAATATTGGCTTTAGGCATTCTAGATATTCAATATGGAGACCAGCTCATAAGTGAGGATGGGTTTAAACCTTTGTCCCCTGCATCCAAATCCAGCAACTAAATCAGCTGAAGCAGACAGGCTCGTTTCCTCCTCCTTTGGAACTGATTCAGAGACTTGGGCACAGCATAAAACTTCTCAGGGAAAGAAACTCGCAGGCACATTTAGTCCAGGATTAGCTGTTGGGACTCTTGAGTGTCATCTGAACATTGATTTTTTGTCAGATAATGCAATTACGCTTAATGGAGGGCACAGCTCAAGAGTTGCATAGTTTAACTAGCATGCTCCATTTTATGCACTGTACCATGCTCCCTGAGTGGCTGCTCAGTGCTGAATTGCTGGAGTGTTTTTCTAAAGTGATCGTGAATTGCCAAATGGACAAAGCTCATGCAACTCCTCTGCTTTCTCCCCGGCCTCGGTGAACCATGGCTGTGCCTTCTGTTGAGAGGGAGGAAACGGGAGAGGGCGGGGGCTGAAGTGCATTGATGAATGTCACCCACTTTGTTCTGTGGAACACAGCACCTTCTGTGAGGCGTGCGAGGCCCTGCTCACTCGGGATCCACAGTAGGTTAGAGGGTATGTCCGTTAGCATCAGTGCAATAATACCGTCTGCATGATTTGGGCAGGAACTTGAGTGGTTTTATCCTTTGAACAGTAATTAGTTGAACTTAGAATATTCTGTGTGGTTTTTTTGTGCTAGTCGCTCTGCATAACGATACCTATTATTTTGCCAGTGCCGTTTCAAGCAGTTAACAAGCGTTGCCTATATGGCCTCATGATATATGTTCGTAGAAATGAGATTTGTAAAGCACTTCGAACACTGAAAATGCTGCAGAAAAGATTAAAAAAAGTGTTTCTTATTTATGGTGAGAAAAATCTGGGGCCGCTTTCAGAGGGAAACTAAGAACACTTTTTAGTCTCAAGTGCACACTTTTTGACAACTGTTAATATGACAGAGGAAGCAGAAGAAAGCCACTTTTATATCAGTGAAGCTCTTTACAGACGTGAGAAATGACTGGTTCTGAAATCTCTTCTGAAAAGGTCTTGAGCCTCTGTGGTTCAGAGCATCTAATGGCAAGTGCACACAAAAATGGTATCAAATTACGAATTTCAGTCACCCTTCCCTTTTGTTTAGATGCTGTGCGATTTATTTGGCATTTTATCCTACGTTTTATTCCGAGTCTTGGAACAAGATACAGACTTTAAAAAAAGAAAACAAATATAAAATATAAGCTTAAACCATGCACCTACAGAATAGGACACATTCCCTATCCCAAATGAGCACAAGAAACTTTGCCTTTCAGTTATGATCACTTGACATTCTAATTCTTTGTCCTGTGTTAAGACTAGAGGTTAATATTGGACCCTTCTGTCTTAAAAATTGAAGGGTCTCTGAACAGAAAGCTCATAAGATGTCTTCTTGGCTCCCTGCCTGGAGTCTGTTCCATTTAATCTCACTTCCATGGTTGTGGCATCTGCAGTACCGGCACCTGTGACTGCACAGCTGTGGCACCATGGAAAGTGCTAAGAGTTTGGAAGCACTCCTGTGATGAGATGTTTTCCCCAAGGCATGGCAACACATCTTCCCCTTGGCTGACATTCGGTCCAAATTAAAAGGGGAGGAAAAAGAGACACCAGAAATATTTTGTTGTTGTTGTTATTTTGCTTTCATGAATCAGACCAAGTTAAATAGGAATTGTGGTGTAATGAAAGCCATTGCTCCCTGATCAATACATGGTAGTATTCGTGTTTTGGCTCTTTTCACCTAATCAGTGCTAGACCTTTGCCATCCAAACACGTGGGGCCAGCGTCTTGCTCTGAGCACGAACTCAGTGCATGCCAGTTGGTTGATGAGCAATGTAGGGAATTAATCCACATTTATTTTAAAATGTGGCCATTTACCTTTGCCTTACTGCAGTGAGGTTCTTTTAAAAGCGCATGATTCAGACAACTGAAAGGCTATCTCAAAATACTCAACCAAACTTTGGTGCTACACCCACCTACCCACCCACCCACCCACCCACCTAGCAGGAAGATCTGTTGTTTGGTAACAACAGCACCACATTTCTGTCCCAAAATGTAGAATTCTTAAAAATCCGTCTATTCTGACTCTACATTTCCATTACTGTATCATCAGTCAGGGTATAGTAGCTAATGGCCATAATGCATACCAAGCAAAGGAGAGGTGAAGAGAAAATCTACAGTATTTAGTATCCAAAACAGTTATGCTTATAAAAGCATTAATGGGCCAGTAAGTAGTGGGGCTGCCACTGAATTAGCAGTGGTTGGTGTGGGAGATTGGAGGCCGTTTCTGTGCAAGCCTGGAGCTGTCTCAATGACCAGGCCCAATGCCATCATGGGATCTAATAGATCCCAGGCTTGCTCAGCCCCTCATGCTCCCCTCTCTCAAAAAACACCTGTTTAGGGGCTTTCTGCTGGCTGTCCAGCAGACAAAAAGCGAGCTCCATACCAGTGGAATGACACTGGCAGGAATCAGCAGGACTGGGAGGAAGGACACGTCTGCGCAATCAACCCCACGGCCAGGCACCAAAGGAGATTGGCTTGCTCTGCCACCTATTGCTGAAGTAACATTCACATTAATTCCATTAAGACAGAAAATGAGCAATCAGGGAGTGCCCTTACTAAGCAAAGGAGCAAGCGGCATTATACACTATTACAACATTATAGAGGTTGCAATTAAAAGCAGGTGCAGCTGCAGCACCCAGGCTTTCCAAGGAATCTCTTTTCTGGCACAAGCCAGCAGTAGCCCCACTTAGCTTCCCAGGCTGCAGGCCTATTCTGTGTGCTCCTACCTCGGGTTTTGGAAGCCATGGATATACAACAACATTAGCTGCAACCCATATATATCCTGTGAATATCCTGCCACTTCCTATGAAATACTGCATTTTGATGCATCCCCGCTGCAAAACAAACTTCGATCTGAATAGAGAAAAAGAACAACCCAACTGTCTATAAAGCTGGTAATGTGTAGACAACCTCAGATTAGATGGGGTGGAGCTTACTTGGGGTAATGAGGCCATCACTACAAGTCCATATAGTGTTGGCTTATGTAATGCATAGACTTAAGTTGATTGGTTATGTCCATTGGGCATAAATGTATAATTCTGGATTTAAGAGCTGTTCTGAGTTATTTTCTTATTGAGCACTCTTCCAGAATATCAAATGAAATAATTTGGAATAACTGCACCCCACTTTTTACTCATAATTTAATGTGGAATAAAAGCTACTGAACCCATGAATGTACACTGAAAGAGTGACAAGAACATTTTCTTATTCTACCTTTTCTCAGTGCAATGCAGAGCTTGAAGGGTTAACGCTTTAGTGAAATGATCTTAAATATACATCCCAATAATTACTTCCTTTTACACTTTTGATGTGATGATAAAAGGAGCTAGTTTTGCTTTGTTTCAATATATTAATACACATAGGCAGAATTTTTAAAAAGGATGAATATTTTTTTTAAAAGCCCAGGTTTCATGGTCAGTTCACATTGTACATTTTAAAAAAGGATTTCCTTCATCTCTCAATAGGTGAGATATGAATGTGGAACCTGTTTTAATTTAGCGTTTCATTTGGTTATAAAAATAGTTAAAAGTATTGCATTGAATAATGATAAACATTCTGCAGTCCCAATAGTCATCTAATGAAGTCCTGTTTTGCATAATTGTGACTTAAGAAAACAAAAAGTTTAAAATTTAAGAAAAAACATGGAAAACAAACTCAGAATGTATTATACTCTTCAAGGATTTGATCTTGTTTGAAATGTTCATGAGCCTGGGTAAATGTTTCCAATAATGTAAAATCTTTCTTTTGTTTTGTTTTTTTAAAAAAGAAGTTTAATGGAAAAATTTCAATTTATTTCTTGACTTCATAATATGATCAAGCTTAGTTGATTGTGTGGCTATCTGGAACTTTATGCCATGATGTTGCTCAGAAAGTATATTTATGGGCACTCTGTTTTGGCAATGTCCCGTATTGAAATAGGGTCATCCTTACTACATATTGGTGCACAGGAAGCAGCAACTATAAGATAAGACAAGTTATGAGCTTTGTAACTGTAGCTTGAGTTCCCATTGGATTCCCTGTTCCTTGCCCTCCTATTGCCATATGTGCGCCCGTAGCCTTTTTATACTGTATTGTTGGTAATATTTTTCATTTTCTTCAAAATAAGGGAAGCCACTCAACACCTGTATATTCTAAAATTCAGAGCACAGAGATGGTGACGTCTCAGATATGTACACAGGAGGTCTTTTATTTGAAATCACACTCATGTAGTGGGTTCTATCCAGTGTTAGTTCTACTTAGAGGGGGCATGTCCAATGGAGGTCCATCAATTTCAATAGGTCTAACTCTGAGTAGAACTTAGATTCAACCCAGCATTTCAGCATTTGCAAAGTTAGTACAGTGGTACCTCAGGTTAAGTACTTAATTCGTTCTGGAGGTCTGTTCTTAATCTGAAACTGTTCTTAACCTAGAGACCACTTTAGCTAATGGGGCCTCCCGCTGATGCCGCGCCGCCAGAGCACGATTTCTGTTCTCATCCTGAAGCAAAGTTCTTAACCTGAGGTACTATTTCTGGGTTAGCAGAGTCTGTAACCTGAAGTGTATGTAACCCGAGGTACCACTGTATGTTTGTAGAAAAGGTCAAATAGGAGGAGCTCTCTCTGGTGGGTTAGTTTTTACTAAATATTTGGAAAGTTGTTTGTTTGCTATGTATTCAGATGCCTCTTAAGATATTATAAACAAATTTTGCACCATGGTTCCCAAGATCAAGGAACAGGTTTTCATCTATGTTTGGATACAATTGGACACCATTTTGAATTAACTGAACCTTTTAAAAATGACTGGTTTTGTTGATGTTGTTGTTTATTAGGATTCCCAAGCAACACCAGGTACAAGACTCCTGCTGTCACCTGCACTGAGGTTTCATCTTGATTATTTGATCAGTTATATATAACTGAGGTGGGACACAGTCCCACAAGGATCGTGCCACGGGCTCTGCTCAGTGATTGAATCTGCTTTTATTTCGCATCAATCTTGTGCAGAGCTGAAAAACTACAGTACTTGCCAGTAGTAATACTTAGGCCAGGTAAGATGGTCAGACCAAAGTGAAGGGATAGATAGGATTTCATAAAGGAGCACTGAGGATTGTTTAGGGATGTGTATGACTAAATGAAAATAGAAAGTTAGGCTACTGGAGTCAAAGGTGGGTCTGCTGAAAAAGTAAAATTTCTGGAGGGATTTGAGAGATGAAAGTGAAATCTATACTGGAGAAAGGCAGGATAATCAGCCAGTTTAGACTTAGATTTATGGCAATAAAATAATGCACTTTAAACATTTTTTTAAGTGACATATACCATGTAAGTTAATATGCATATTCTTGCAAAGACAATATGAACAACAGACCAAAAAAGAAAGAAAATCAATAACACAAAGCTGTGTCCATCTCATTGGATTAATAGCTGTGAGAAAGAAACAATATTCTTTTAAAGCCAAAAGAGCATCTCGTGTAAGCAGAGGATAATGCCCCGTTGGACCATAACTGGAGTTTCAAAGGAAGCGGGCAGCACAATCAGCCCCTAAATTAATTATTGGGTGATGTGATATTGAGTAACCTTCTTCCCAAGTGGATTATTTTAAATAAAGGAGTCTTTCTCTGCAATTATGGAAAATGTATTCATAACAAACCTTTCTTTGTCCATGTTGCATGTTAATACTATGAATGTTTTATTGCTGCTTCAGAAAGTGGGGAGGGAGAGAAAGAAATACATATTTATTTATTTTAAATTCCTTGAGCTCACCCTAGCAAGTACAGTTGTCAGTTTGTTGCCAGTTTATTTCAGGGCACAATTCAAGGTGCTCATGTTAGTTTTTGAAGCCCTAAATGACTCAGGCCCCCATTATTTCAGTGTTAAGATTGGCTATTGGTAGTTCCACAGCCCTAAGAAGCTTGGGTTTGTGGCCTGCTAGAGGTGGATTATCTAGGATTTTCAGAAATTGAGGTTCTCTAGCCTCTTCCCTTGCCTATAGGGCAAAGCCATGGGTGGTGGTGGTGACAGCAGCAGCAACATACCAGCAACTTCTGCTGCTCTTACAGACCAGCTGCAGCGCCAGCAGCCAACCTCAGCTCTCCCATGTAACACTCTGTATGTAACTCTTTCATGTGGCTTTTCTGGGACAATTTATTTGGTTTGTATCTTCTCTGTTAATTCTAAATAAAGCTGAGGAATAGCCAGGTATAGTCAGGAAAAGAAGAAGAGGAAGAGGAAGAGGAAGAGGAAGAAGAAGAAGAAGAAGAAGAAGAAGAAGAAGAAGCTACCTTTGATCAGGCTGTCCTATTTGCCCACCTTGTGCAGCGCTGTCTTCTTTGACTAGCAGTTGCTCTAAAGGGTGCCAGGCAGACGTATCACCTGCTTCTTGATTCTTTGGGGTTGTTAGGAATTGATCCTGGGGCCTTCTACATGCAAAACAGGTGCTCTACTATTGACCCATGGTCCCTGGCCAGGTTCCTGTTCCACCAAACAGTGTTTGTTTGTTTTTAATCACTTTATTATAGTAAAATTGGCTAAATGCACTTCAGAAAGTTTGAGAGCTTTCCTAGGCAGACTGAGAAAATATCAAACACACACACACACACAAAATAAAGGTTTATGAAAAGAGAAGCAGTGATTTATAGCAGATCTGCAGGTGTTAGATATGGAGGACATGAGACCACTCACTCAAAGTCTACCAAATTAAAGGCTACTTAGTGTTCTCACAAGTGTGTATATGTCTGAGTGTGCCGGGGAGTTGTAATCTGGAGCCTTCAAACTGCTATAAATGTGATGGTGGGCATGTACCAATGTCATTTTTCCATATGCCTGGAGTCAGTTTTTCATTTGGTCTGTAGATGTTACCAGAGCTTGGAATGAACTACTTTGGTTGAATCATGAAGTTCCAAGCATTAGTTCAAAAAATCTCTGAACTTACATCTGAAAGCATTTCCCACAAATGCCAAGGGAACTGTCAAATGAATTGAGTTTGTTTTGTTGTAGATTTTGAATGATTTATAATTTGCCTTCAAATTAATTCTCTTACTTGTGTGTGTGTTTTAATCTTTATACCTTTTGGGTCTTTAAGCTTAAAAATCACAACTGTTGGGGAAAAAATAAATGGTTCACATTCCACAGTGTGTATGTGTTTGGATATTTTCTCAGAGTTCTTAAGTAGCTATATTTCAACAGAGCAGCTTGTAACATTCTGAATGCTGAATTGTTTTCCTTTTGCTGAGGATCATTTGGATGAACTTGAACCAAAATAGCTTGTTTTGTAAAGGGATAAACCTGTACTGGACATGTTGTCCTTTTTGAGACGTGTTGAACTTGAACTAGAACTTGTTCTTTATGGCAAGGAACTTTCCAAGCTCTAGCCATTACACATGTCGTTTTAGCACACCAGAGCAGTTCCTGCCCAGGTCCTTGGTATGCACAGGCAAAGTGATCGGATTTAAACATGCCATGTGGCATGCCACATGGGTAATTTGTGTGTGTGCCCACCCAGCATCATGTTTAAATTGGGCTTTAGCTGTGCATGTGAATGCATTTCCAATGTCTTTTGGCATATGACTTTTAGAATTTTCTCATGAAATTAATCTTAAGGATGTCTCACAATTCTGCTTTCAGGAAGACAACTTGCTTTTAGCTCGTGCCATAATTTTCGGTTTCTGTTTTTTTGGATGTCGTGTATCACTCTGATTAAATGTCTTCTTTTTTTCCCCTCACAAAAGATCTCATAGTGGGGAAAAAAACACAAAGCTATTATCTAACAAATGTACAGCAGTTAGAGCTGGCACAAGCTAGTATCATTTTAATGGCAGGGACCTCTCTCATTTTGTTGACTGAGATTGAATCCATCTCCTGCTTTTATATCATTAAAATGTTCATCCCTGTTTGATGGTTTTTAAGTTGGACATGATTGTGATAGATGAGCTGACTGTTCATATGTGTGTGTGTGTGTGTGTACACACACACACACACACACACACCACAGAAGTCAGTCTTCTCTGTGTTTATTACTATTAAAGTATTTAATGGTAGCCTCAGTAAATAAAACATGGTTGCGTTTCCACCTTATTCCCCCCTCCTTCACTAATGTTGACTACTAATAGCAGATACCTATGAGCCTAAGTAAGGCTAGAGTGACTGAACCCTGCAGTGCGGCCTTTATATTCAGCAGCACAGTGCTGCAAGTGCAAGGCTGCTATTGTGCCCCTGCGTTTTCCTCCATAAAAGCAACATTACTGTCCCTGTTTGCTTGCCAAATGTGCTAAAGCTTTAAAAAAGGGAAAAGGAGCAAAGAAAGCAGCCTTCCATATTTTGTTGTTGTTCGTTTGCTGTCAATATTCAGGGACCAACTGGTAATAAGTAATAGGCATGACCTGTATGGTTGTACAAGCAGTCTCGAGCTCCTTAGCTTGTTGAATCACTGTGATGTTTGGGGATGTACATTCTTTGAAGATTACTTCTAAAGAAATGCATTCAAATCCTTAATTCGAGATTCTGTCTATTCCTGTGGTGTTTACATTCCAGCATGGCAGAAGATCACTGGGGGGAAAAGAAAAAGGGAAAGCTGAAAATGCACTTTAAAAACGAGGCTTCTAAAAGCAGGTTGCCTTCAAAGATTCACCCTCCTGCCTCTTTCTCTTCAGTTGCATTTGGCAACAATCCGCATCCTGCATAGGACAGAATGTGTTGCAGTGTATGGCTTTACGGGGCTGTTGTTGCTTGTTATAGAGCCACAGTGCCAAAGTGCCTCATGGAATGCTTCTGATAGGATCTTCTAACCATCACAGCACTGTATTTTCTATATTTTAAGCAGGTGCAAGTGAGATACTCCCTAGTTCCAGCATCCTAGCTCTCGTCATCATTTTTTACTTGCTGATCAACAAACAAGGCCAAAAGGGTCCCTTCACATAGAATCCTAGAATTGTAGTGTTGGAAGGGACCCCAAGGGTTATGTAGTTCAACACTCTTGTTGCAGGAATCATGGCTGAAGAATCCCTGACAGATGGCCATCCAACCTATCTTTAAAAACTTCAAGTGAAAGAGGCAGTCCATTCCACTGTCAAACAGCTCTTAACATCAGAAAGTTCTTCTTAATATTGAGTCGGAATCTCCTTTCCTGTAACTTGAATCAACTGGTCCCTCCTCTCTGGAACAGCAGAAAAAATCTTGCTCTATCTTTCGTGTGACAGTCCTTCAGATATTATGTCATAGCTCCATCTTCTCATGTTGGAATAATTCAGCAGTGGCACATATGAGAATACCGTGATGCGTGGGTCCAACTATGTGGGTGTTTTCCATGGAGTTGTTACTCACGAATGGTTCATAAATGGTTGCATGGTACCTTTATAGTTCTCCAACTATAAAGTACCATAATAACACACCTCCAAATTACTTGCATGCTTTATTTCCTTAATTACATTGATAACGCCAGCAACAGGGGCAGCCTGCTGCATTTGTACAGTAAAGTGTAAAATCTTCTGATTCCTACCAAATGATTGAATTACTGATACTAAAATGAAGCAGCTTGTTAAAGCACTGGACTTCTGCTGGATTTGTTCCACATAGTTGTTACAACTTTCTAACTCCATCATTTGCACAAACTCACCATAAGATCCATGCAAGTTCCACCTCATTGGAAGTGTTGGGATAAAAATGGCTTTGTGGTGGTGTGGTATAACTTTCATGATCCAACTGCTACATGGAGTTAATTAAAGTGGGTGCCATTTTATGGCAATAACATGTAAACTGGGCCTAATCGTCTTGTCTGAGAGTTGCTTCCCATATTACAGTTTCGTAAACATAGATCACTCAATGCATGTTAAAACATTGTTCAATAATAAATGTTGTTATGAACACTTGGGTCTTCTCTGTGTTTGTTAGTTTTGAAACCCAGTGTATCATAAATCAATTATCAGGGTACCCCAGTAAAGGGGTTCAGGGGGGAAGGATTCTGTCTGAATGCCCAGGCAGGGGCTATTGGCCATAGAACTCACCAAATGGCATCCTGGAGGGGTCACCCTATTTGATTTGCATCATGGGGGGATCCCTAACCTAGGATTGACTCAGATTAAGTAATCTGACCACAATTGGGTTGGTTGATTCAGGATGCACAGCCAGTGCCTATATACACCAAAGCATACTTAACATCTGTAATCAATAAAGCTGTGGCCCTTTTGATCCCAAGATGTTGTCATGTCATTTTTTTATGCTTCCTGGGCCCTGACCCTGGCAGCCTCATCCTCACTGTGCCCGGGCTTACAAAGAATGGCTTGCTTAAAGCCACCTAGTGTGTTACTGGCAGAAGCATGATTTAAACTGGGAGCTTCCTGATTCATAACTCAGTTGCTTAGCCACTATCCTTTATCAGCCTGAGTCTAACTGGGAGTTAGATGTAAGTCTTTAAAAACTCTGGGCAGTATTCAAGGAAATAATTGTGCAAGCAGAATGACTTCTGCATGTGCAGCAGTGCTACCTGCTACCAGATCTCTTCTGGAGGGTTGTGGGGGAACCCAGAGCAGATTTGTGGGTGAGGGGAGTGGAGGGAAATTCTATTGTGCAAGTTGATGTCAGTTCATTTATGCAGTAAGTTACTTAGTGCTACGTTGAATACAACACATGTGGAAGGCCATGAAGCAGTGCTTGGCTGCTGCACCTTGGTGCTAGTCCATGTGAAGTTAGGAGATGCAGTCCATTTGCCTCCACATTAAGCATTTGTGCAACACTCGTGTTTCTTTTATTCCGGTGTTTCCTTGTTCATTAAAAAGAAGAAGCAGCAAAGCTGAGGAGATGATAATGCTTGTATATGATAACTAACACGTGATTTTACAATGTGTGGCTTTATTCTTTGCATCCAGGTTGTCATGCAGATCCATTAGAAAGCAGGCATGTTCAATTATGTAAAGTAGTCTTCATATAAATGCAATCTAACTTCAATGAGTTTGATGGGGTGGGGTGGGGGGAGAAAAGAAAATTAGCAATCCCAAATAACTGGGTAAAGGTTGCCAGTGTCCTTTAAAAATCACTTTTATGCAGGAACAGTTTAACCAAAATTGGAAAAAAGGGGGGGGGGTACATGTAGCCTTTCAGGCTACGATGATTAGTATTAAGATGAGTTGCACTTTAGCTAGGCTGAAACTTGTTCGTAACAGAATGTTAAATACGTACTGAAAAGAAAGATTATGTCTATCTAGTTACACCATTCCTTGATATATGCACCATGTCACAGTGCCATTGTCTCCTGGGTAAAGACTGAGAGTTCAAATACCCACTATCTCTCCCCTGGTGCTCCAAATGCTCTGCTTTGAAGTTTTTATAATCCATCTGTCATCTTCTAGCAGGGAGGGCACATGTTCTGTACCACTCAATTATAGAATTCTCTTTTGCCAGCTACAATGAGACAGGAAAGAATGTTATGGGTGGTTGAGAGAAACTGTCAGATATACTAAATTCCTAGGATTCATATGGATGATGTTATTCCACTGTATGAACACAGCATGTGTTATTGTTAAAATGTATTAAGAATACATTTTGCATTGTACAGTTTGTGGGCTTTCTTTTTTGCTCATTGTCCTTCATGTTTGATTTCTTTAAATATATGTGTGTGTACATGCACACACACACACACACACACACACACAATTGATCGAACCATGAATGGATCAGTTAAATTCGTTCCAGATATTCCCCTTAAAGATGTGTAGTTTAAAACGTAAAACACTCTGCACTTCAGCAGCACTAGTGAGATAAAAGTCTGGGTTGTTTTGATGTTGGGGGAAAAAATAATCAGGGATTTCTAGGCTGCTAATGTTTTGCCATACAATTTGTTTGTATGATGCTGTGAATCGGAGGCCTGAAAATTATATGTACTACCATCTGGCGAAAACAGAAGTAGCATTTCATTAGGTGGTGAATAACAAAACAATAGGAGCAATCCTGAAAATATATCTAATATTTTTGCTTAAAGAAATCTACCTAAGAGAAGGCTGGATCGCTTGATAGCGCACTGGCTTTTCATGTATTGAGTCCCTGGAGAGATTCAATTTGTTGTCTTATGTGAAATGAGTTTGATGATCTCAGCTCAGTCCCTAGTGGATATTAATTCACTTTATAAAACATCCCACACAATTTAGCACAGAGTAGCATCATTTGCAAATTTTGCAGCATTACCCCCCTCCCCCCTCCTTGTGATAGAAAGAGCAGGTGGTAACAATGAAATTTATTCTTTTATTCATTTAGGCAATCGTCATTACTCACTATGAAAATGGCATAAGACAATTCTAAGAAAAATAACCTTTCCACTGCAACTTTATTATAACAGCTGCAAATAAAACTTGACATGCATATGGGAAGTCTATGCCGCATAGGTTATCTGCTGCCCATGTTCCCAGTCTGAATAATTCAGGTATATAATTCCCCATGAAATACTAGAAAAGGATTACAAGGGTTAAGCCTGCCAAACTGAATCGCCTCCCCTTTCTCCCCCTCCCATAATTGCCTCTCTTTTAATTTTTTTTTTATGCTCATGCCCTTGAGCAGAAATGGATTGCCAATTCAAAGGGTTAGATGCCCACATCTTTTTTTTCCTAGTGTGGGCTCAGGCCTAGCAACTTACACTGGGAAATTTGCATTGGGTTATGAACCCTCCTATATTTTTATAAACTATTGTTCTGATCCATTGGCTTTCAGTTGCCCGGTTAAGACCACCTTCCGGCTTATACCTAAACCTAAGTTAGGTGGCATTGGCAGTCCCATCACATTTTTTTTAAATATATAAATATAAAGTTTTAATTAAAAAAAATTAAGGTAAGGGAAATGAAAGAGTGTGGGTAAGAAAGGGAGAAAAAGAAAGAGGAGAAAAAATAGTTATTTATTTTTGAAATTACATTTAAATCCCACCTTTCCCTCCAACGAGCTCCAAGTGGAGTGCATGGTCCCCCCCCCCCATTTTATCCTCGCAACAATCCTATAATGTAGGTTAGTAGTCCAGCACTCTAACCATGTATATAGTGTATGGGGGGAGTGATTCTCATAATACAAATTGGTCTCGTCTCGCGTTTGAAAAGAAAAAAGATTACTTCTAGACTAGTTTCATCTTAAATGTGTTAGTGGGAAATCCTATGGCGAGAGCTGCTGCAGTGAGCAGCTTAGGTGCAGCGGAACTCAAGTTTAGCCATCTCAATTTCCAGCTCAGATTGGATTCCCCAACCCTGGGTCAGCCAAGCATACGCCAGCTGAGCCAAGTATGATATAAGCCCCCACAAAGGGGCATGACCAGAAGAGGGGGAGTTAGGCTGGATCCTAAACCTGTTCAGGTCAGTCATGTGACTTGGCAACACTATTTTAGAGGCTTGTTTCTCCTCTGCTAGGCTTAGGCAGGGCAGCAGCAACCCTGCTCCTGAATGGGGTTTAGATTTGGTGTGAGTTTATGCCACTTTAATTTATAGCAGCCTAGCTAAAGGTAAAGGACCCCTGACAGTTAAGCCCAGTCGCAGATAACTCTAGGGTTGGGGTGCTCATCTCGCTTTCCAAGCTGAGGGAGCCGGCGTTTGTCTGCAGACAGTTTTTCCGGGTCATGTGGCCAGCATGACTAAGCCGCTTCTGGCGCAATGGAACACCGAAACCAGAGCAGCGCACAGAAATGCTGTTTACCTTCCCGTCGGAGCTGTACCTATTTATCTACTTGCACTGGTATGCTTTCAAACTGCTAGGTTGGCAGGAGCTGGGACCCAGCAATGGGAGCTCACCCCGTCGCGGGGATTTGAACCGCCGACCTTCTGATCAGCAAGCCCAAGAGGCACAGTGGTTTAGACCACAGCGCCACCCGCGTCCTACATATAGCATATAGGCTGGCATATAGCATATAGCAGCCTGCTTTATGCAAACTTCTTGTGCACTGGATTGTTCCCCTAGTTTCTGTACATAGGAGCCAACTCCAAAGGGCCAAGGTCCCTTTGACCCCCCATAAAATATTTAAAGGGGCTGCCCCCCCCAAAGTTGATGGGCATTGCCATTCAAATGGTGTGTGAGCACCATGTATTGTGATTGATTATGCGGGGCGGGGTTTACCTCTCCCCCTTATTCAAGTTGGCACCCCTGTTTCTGCTCATGAAGGAAAGTAAGACTCCAAAGGAACTGAAATTCTCATATATCTTGTGACTTGACTTTAAAGGGGTTAAAACACACCACCTCAAAAATGGTCTGACGGAAACTTGTGATCTTCTGGAATGCTGGTGGCGGTTAAGCTGGGGATGGGGATGAGAGAAAGAGTAGGTTTAAAGCAGTGTGGGGCAAGTCCATAGCTCTCAAGATGTTGTTTGACTTCAACCGCCATCAGCTCAACCAGCATGGCTGAGAGTCGGGTTAAGGAGGGTGGAGTCCCGCCACATTTAGAGGCCAAAAGGTTAGCCACTCATGGGCCCCATCCATCTGTACTCAATATTTAAAGCAGTATCATACAAATTTAAACAGTTATGGCTCCACCCCAACAAAATCCTTGTTCTTTGCTCAGGGTGCTGAGAGATGTTAGGAGATCCCATTCCCCTCACAGAGCTACAATTCCCAGGATTCCAAGGGAAGAGGGACTGAATGCTAACTCGTTCTATGAATGGTAGCTCTGTGAGTTGAATAGTGGTCTCCTAACAATTCTCAGCACCCTTAGCAAACGATAGTTCCCAGGATTCTTGAGGGGGAAGCCATGACCAATAAAGTGGGATGATTGTGTTTTAAATGTATTCTGTGGATGTGGCCTAAGGTTTTTGGAGCTCTGAACAAGAGCAGTCTTAGTAGATGGGAACACATTCCAAGATTGTGTTGCAGGTTGCTCTTGTTATTAATAAGTCCACAAACTGATTCAGTCTCTAGAGATATTATAGAAACATACAACTTCCTGTGGTAGTATATGGCTAGTTATTGGGGCAGTCTTGACTAACCTTTGCATTACAGGAACATCATAATCACAACTCCCTGTTTCTTGCTTCCCACATTACACTGTTTTTGTGCCAGTGATCTGGCAATTTCCCATGCCATGGCTGCTCAGCCTGAACTACATCATACATGTATCCAGTGTGATTTAATACATTCATACAATACTATAGCTGCATGACATTGGGGCATATGGGGAACATGGAGCACACAGCTTGATTTAAGAACTGGTCATCGTGAGTAGAGGATTGGGCAGAAATTCAGTTCACATTTTCATGCAGGCCTTCCTAAAATAATATTCAAAACTGAAATAGTTATCTTTCAAAATTCCCATTTCTCTGAATTTTGCTACAGAATTTGACAACCAGAAGTATGTGCAAAAGTGTATATATCAAGGGGAGGTTGCTAAAAAGTAAGAATTTATATATTAGTGAAAATTTCATACAAAAATGAATAGCATTAGGAAAAATTGCTTGTGAAAATGTGTATATTAGGCATCATGGCCTCAAAAAAATGTGTATGCTAGGATAAATGTTCACTGAAATGCAGATGAATTTTCACGAGGCCTTTTAAAAAAAGGAACTGCAAACTTATGTAGAAATTTGGTGAGCTGAACTTTAAATGGGCGTGGTGGAATGCGAAACTGAAATTGACAAATTTGTCTATCCCTGGCCATGACTGTAGGAGCTTTTGAGTGTTGGTATGAGTGATCTGATTAGTTTAAAATCTGTACTCTGCTGAAAGGGTTCTTGCAGACAATGGTAGTGACATAAAGTATGTGCAAAAAAGGAAGAATTTGCCAATGGTGAGCTGTAGACCAATGGCTTGAGTCGTGATGATAGATGTCTTTTCTAGTGGCTTTCCTACATACTCTGATTTATATAACGTATAGCACTGGATCAATTTCAATTAGCACCAAGAAAGCTAAAAGTTTTGGATATTGCACGGGGGGAGTGAAATGTCATCTTTCTAAAAGGAAGTTTGCAAGAGGTTCAGCTGACAAGACTCCTCTTCATTAAACATGCAGAACCACCAGTTGTTCAGCTCATAATGATGCCATTTGTCCATTTTGTGTGCTTCCCTCTGCCTGTCAAGCACCGTTTCCCCAGATGGGCCTTGGTGTTGCAGGGAAAAGCCACAGCAGGGCTGACTGTGAGATAAGTGGAACAGTTTAAACATTTTAATCTCACTGTTCTCAAAGGAGGAGTTGGCCTTCCTTAAGACGTTACGACCAATTGCTGTAGTCCTCTTTTACTATGTCCGCCAGCTACGACTTTAACACAAGACATACTTCTTTCCCAAGCAGGGTGTCCAGACACAAAGGATATCAAGATCTCTCATCATTTATCAGTTGTGTGGAAGAGGTAATTGTGGCTAGTTTAGCTTTCCTCACCCTTGCCTTTCCTCTGCCTGGCTAAAACATCTCCCCTTCATCCCGCTATTAAAGATCCCCTGTCATCTTGAAACAGGGAAACAGGAAAGGGTCTCGCCTGCTTGATGAATACAGAAATTATGCCCAACTGGGTAAATTCAGCTCTGGGTAAATTCAGGGCTTTGGAATGACAATAATTGTAGTAGTTCCATCATTTGGGTCCACAACATTTGATGTTGCATTGCTCGGTAACCCAGAAAGAATTGAATACTTCCACGCATCAAATTGAATAATAATAAAGATGATATGTTTTATTGTTGGACTACTTTATAGATTAATATTCTCAGATTTTCTTGTTGGCATTTACACAACGTTGATTGTTCTCACCAGAAGCATTAGTTGATGACAGGGTAACTTGACATGTAGAAACCTTGATTAGCAACAGGGTTGCATTTCCAGCTGCAATCGGCTGCATGGGGTTGTTGTTTTGCTCTACCAAATCCTTCCTTCCTTACTCAAGAATTATTCCTCTTGGCCAAACTCTGATCATATTTAACATAGGGAGATTGGATGTTGTTAGCTGATACGTGGCAAGAGAACACAAAAGGCCTTTGTCTTTTCTTTCCATCCCCCACCCCATTCTCCGAATCCAGCCTGTGTATTAAATATTTTCTCATTATTTCTGTTTTTGCAGCCACTAACAAGTTTCAGAAATGATAGAATGGTTCACAGATCTGTCCATACATATTATGGTGCATAACAATTTGGACAGTCTTGTTTGCATGCGCGCATGCATACACGAAGTATGGCAGCAATGAGAGAGAGGAAGTATTGCAAAATAGCTTTGCATGATTACAATTTTTACAGCAATAGGATTCTGCCTCCCCACCATCCCTACTCAGAATAATAGAGGAAATAGGGCCCTGCCTTGATGGCATTGTTCTTTTAAAGTTCTTCCTTACTCCTATTTTAATGGTCACAGTTCATAATTGCCATGTGCCCCTTCCTTCCTTCTTCCTTCCATCTGTCCGCCCTTCCCTCCCTCCCTGTGTTTCCCTTCCTATCCCACAGGTGTCTAGTGAACAATGGTTAGCCTCATATTAAAGCATAAAACTGTACAAGGAAGATTTTATCAGCAATAAGAAACTCTCTTGCAAGCAGAAAGTAAGGATTAGCACTTGCAATACTTGGAAGATCAGTAAATAGAGGACTGATATTTGTATCCACCTGTGAACCTCAGTATTTTGAGTCTCCATCTCTCCCTTTTCTCCATTTTTGCCAAAGGAGGAAAGATCAGGAAATGCTCCACATCATGTAAAGCAAGGTGGTTGTTACAAATTTATTTATTTGTTTATTTGTTTAAGTGTTTATCATCTGCACTTTCATAGACAAGGCAGTCTATAGCAAACAATATTAAAATAAAATCAGTAAATCCTGATTGGTTAAAAAGGAGGGAAAAATCATATCGCAAAGGTCTGTCCAAACAATGCAGTTTTCAGAAGATGTCTAAAAGAAGGCAAGGTAGAGAACTCCACAGGGCATGGCCTGTCACACTAAAGACTCGGTGATGGCCAACTGATCCATGGG